>NW_025049179.1:0-11760 GCF_019279795.1 Protopterus annectens | reverse complement strand
GAAAAGTTTTTTCCTTAAATAGCATGTAGATGCGATGGGATCTTTACCCACGGCTGGCTTTAAATGGTCATGAGAGTGAAGCCCGAGTGACCAAACTGCACCAACCATGGGTAAATCCAGCATTACCCACACCCAGTAGTGGGTTATTGCTTAGTTATTCCTACAGCTGGAAAGCACCTCTGAGGTGGATTCATCCAGATGCGGCCCATGGCATTTCTCTACACGTTTTGTTCATTTCTTTGGTCACAACCCTTTACATTATTTCACATTTGTTAACCAGGGTGGTCCAGCTGAGTTACAAAAAACCCATTTTCAGTGTGGACCCGAGGAGAAAAGCTCCAATAATGCCTACAGCAATCAAAAGTAAAAGAAACATTATACACAAGATAAAGCCAAGTGCAAACTGAAATGCCTCTATACAGAACAAATTATAGTTGCCACATAAGAACATGTGAGTACTAAAAATATAAACATACAAACAGTTTAGTCACAGTGCTGAAAGGCTAGCATGCTCTAATATTTACAATTAGAAGTAATGCCAAGACACTTCCTAAGTAGAAGTTGTAGAATGTGAATAGACAGAGGTATATGGGAGGTTAAGTGGGGTGATTGCAATGTCAGATCTTGGAGTTAAGTAGGTGATCTTTTAGTGTCTTTTTAAGTTGTTGGCATGAGTTATACTTCTGATATATAATGAGAGTTTGTTCCAGCTATGAGAGACAGTATTTATAAAGGTTTTTGCCTATATTTTTACAGGGTTGATAGGTCAGTAGTAAGAGTTTGTTGAGGCTATGAAGAGGACGGTTGGGGGTGTAATAGTACAGAAGTTTGGAAAGGGATGGGCGGGTAGTGGGGTTACTGAGAAGGGAGTTAGCAGTTTGGAGTTGAGTGAGAGTAAGTAGATGTGGGAGTTCAAGCCAGAAGTTTCTGTAGGTCCAGGCAGTGGTGGGAGGAGCAGGGATGATTTACAACAAATCTAGCAACTTTATTGTATGTTGATTCGAGTTTGTGAATAAGGGAAGATTGTAGGTTAGTCAGGATAGGGGAGGCATAGAGTAGGGTGGGTAGTAAAAAAGTTCGAGCAAGGGCACATTTCGATTCTGCACTAAGGTATTTTTATTTCTGTAATGTTGGTGTAGTTTTTGTTGGGTTTTTTGATGTTTTGTTGGACATGTAGGTCAAATTTTAGTTGGTCATCAATAATGGTGCTGAAGAGTTTAGTTTGTCTTTCAAGTTTTATAATAGTTTTGTTGAGAGAAGAGGTTGAAAAGGTAGATTTACAGTGGAAGAGGGAGTTGGGCAGAAAACGAAGGAGCTTTTTTATTGGGATTGAGGATGAGCTGATTGTCATTGAGCCATCTTTCTACAGAAGAAAAGGAGATGTCCTTCATGGATGCATCTGCAGTCATAACAAATGGGTTGTCCTGTCGTCAGGCAGCCCTTCGGTTGGCCGGATTCCAAAGTCCGGGTCCGCTTCGCTGATGTCGCTTCACCCGACGTCATCTCTGCTGGTCTTCGGGTATAAAGGCATCAGCCGACGCCATTTTCCTCAGTCTTTCTTGCCGCGTGGCGCCCGAAGCAGAAGCTGTTCGCAAGTGCCGGTCGGTCAGATCCAGAGATTACTACTACCGAATACTATCAAGACTTCTAAAAGCTAAGTACCCGCTGGGGACTCTTTCTTGCCTCAGCCGATGTCAGAAAAGTCAATAACTGTTTAACTTGTGGGAAACAAATACCTCATAAAGATTTCCACTCTTACTGTTTGCCTTGCTTAGGCCCAGACCACGACATAGCAGCCTGCTCGGCCTGTGCTTCCTTCAACCGACGAACGCTAGCGCCGGGTCGGAGTTTGCTGAACAGTTTTTCGGCTCAGATTTTGTGTACATTATGCCGTCGGATCCTCCGACTACCCAAATTGTTAAAAAACGCAAAGAAAAAGACCGACACTCACGGTCCGCGGTTTCGGCCGAAACCACGGTTAAGCAAGCTGAAGTGTCTCGGTTCCGGCCGAAACCGAGAAAACTGGTCAATCTTCAGCCGAATCCATGACTACTACTGAGGCTCCTGCTACCTTTCCTGAATCAGCCTCAGAAATTTTGCCTACAACTGTGGTTCCTACTGATCTATCAGACACCATCCCCTTGGATATCTCTACCCCAGCACGTGGTGCTGCTAGGCCTCCTGCAGCCATGTCTATTAAGGCCTTTGCCAGGGCTAAAGCAGCCAAATCAGCTAAATCAGTGCCTGTTAAACCACCCTCACTCAGGCCCACTTCTAGTTCACAAATGCTTACTCTGGCAGAAGATTTAATATCCTTAATTAGGGGATCCCAATCTCACCCAGACAGGGCCTCTCAGCCACCAGAAAAGAGACCTAGAGCAGAGCCCCCCGAGCCTGTGTCCTCTGATGATTCTGCGGATGACTCGGACATTACAGACCAGCCAGAGGCTCCCTTTTCCTTTTTTTTTTTCCATAATAAATTTTTATTGAAATATATTTTCCAAAAACATTACAAAAATACAATAAACATCACACACATAATACATTATAACTACTACAAACCATTTATACAATATCTACATGAAATGCTTCCTATATTTAATATATTCCTAAAATCAGTATCATGCTAATATAATATTGAAGACCTTTTCCCATATTTTCGGGTTATTAATATTTTTGTTAGTTTGTTTCAGAAGTAATTTATGTGCTAGTATATGCTTTATAGCCACAAGCTTAAAATTATTCCATGATGTCTTATGTGGTTCTAGCCAATTTGTGGCTATATAGAGTTTCATCAGCAAAAATATTCATACAAATAATAGTTTGCGATCTGGAAAGCTCTCTTGGAGGAATGTGTAGAATCATAAATTCCCATGACAGTGTAGAACTTTGATAACCCATCTTTTGCAGTTGTACTTTAAGAGAGTTCCAAAGTTTATATACGCATTTACAACTCCAGAACATATGAAGAAGATCCGCTGTTTGATCTGCACAGTATGGACAAATTGGAGAATTCCTAGGGTTAAATTTATGTAATCTAAGATGTGTGTAATATGCATTGTTCCAAATCATCAATTGCGTGTACATCAGTTTTTGAAAAGAAACTGATTTCCTAGTTATATCAATTGCTTTTAATATCTGATTGTCTGTTACTGTTACTCCTTTTACCCAATACTCTGAAAGCAAAATTTTGTCCTGAAATTTCAAATCCTTAATTAATTTATATGCAGTTGCTATAAATTTAGTGTCTTGTTGGATAGCTTGCCACAATTCAGAGCACTTATCCACAACTGCCCCTGCAGGTTTAAAGTTCCTAAAGTAGCTCAAGGCAAGTTCTTTAACTTGTCTCATTATAACAATGTAACTTCTAGGTAGATTCATTTCCTGTCTAATTTGTAAAGCCGATAAGTCAAGTTTATTAAAAACATCAAATAGAGTCAGATTAAGTATTAATGGAAATTTGCTGAGATCGATCAGCTGATTATTTAGTTTAAAATTAGGATTCCTGTGGAAAGGTTGAAGAACCATCATATATTGCAATAAATCTACGGACTGAAATAAAGTTTGCAAAGATGAGACACAGGTTATTATGTGGTCCATGACCCCATATTTTATCAGACTAATTTTGTCCATAAAGGGCAATGCTTTAGGATTTATTTTCCTATCCAAAATATGCTTATGATTCAAGACCACCCAAGTTGGTATCCATGTTGTATTCGTTACATCATAATTAGCAATTCTTAAAATTTTATTAGCTGCCATAATCAAATAATATGCTTCAAAATTTGGTAGCTCAAGTCCCCTCTTGTTTTAGGGTCATTAATTTCTCATAAGATATTCTAGTTCTTTTGGGTTCCAGATAAATTTAGCTAGATCTTTATGCATTTGTTTAAAACTGTTTTGAAATTGATAATTGGGCAGACCTAAATATGTATAACATTCGTGGTAGTATATTCATTTTCACTATTGATACTTTTGCTAATACCGGTAGTTTTAAATTCTTCCATCTGTCACAATCAGCTATTATGTGTTCCCATACTGCTTAACATTATTGTTATAAAAGTCCTTATTATCCGTAGAGAAGTTGATACCCAAATATTTAATATTTTCTTTACATGTTAACTTCCCATCAGGGCCATTAGTGAAAAGGCTTTGGGGTTCTTAATGGGAAGATATTCGTTTTCTGTAAGTTAATTTTATAATTAGAAACTACTGAAAATTCGTTTATGAGCTTTAATATCTTTTCACTGTCTGAAATTGGGGTTGTACAATAAATAATAAGATCATCGGAATGCTGACATTAATATTTTGGTCCTATAAATTATTGGTGCATTATGGTACAAGTTTGGCTTGAGAGATAAGAATATGGGTTCTAGAGATAGGTTAAACAATAAGGGGACATGGGACAACCCTGAATTAGTACCATTTTTAATCTGTATTCTGTTAGAATAAGTCCTATTGATGTATAGCGCAGTGTATGGATTACTATATAATATTTGTAGCATCTGAATGAATTCTTGGGGCAAGTTAAAATAGGGTAACACATCAAACAAAAAATTTATGTCTACTCTATCAAATGCTTTCTGGGCATCTATTATAAGAGCATAGATATTAAAGTTGTTTTTTTTTAGCATACGTCATCATATTATGCAGTGTAAGTGTGTTATCGCTGGTTTGTCTAGTTGCCATAAATCCAGCTTGTTCCTTAGAAATTAGATATATCAAAACCTTCTTTAGTCTCGATGCTATAATTGATGTTAAAATTTTCATATCCACATTCATTAGTGCTATTGGTCTGTAATTATCTGGGTTAAGGGGATCCGAATTGGTTTTATGTATGAAAATTGTTTTGACGCATTGAGGTGGGGTCACTAATTTTATTTTTAGTTATATAATTAAATACATGAGACAATTCTTTTCCCAAACTATCAGCAAACTCTTTGTAAAATTCAGCTGTAATACCATCAGGCCCTGGCGACTTATGTACTTTCATATGTTGAATTGTATATACTATTTCTTCTTTAGAAATAGGTTTAATCAGGTCACTTTGCAGGCTCTCTTCTAATTCTGGAAAGTTAATTTTTTGCAGAAAACTTTTATTCTGGTTATGTAGAGACCTATCAGTTTGCCCCTCATACACCTTAGTATAGATTTTCCCAAAAACATCAACAATATCCTCAGTTTTAGAATATATTGTGTCGTTATACTGAATTTCGAAATATATCCAGTTGTTTTTGATTGATTTATAATCCTTGCCAGTGCTTTTGATGGTATTTGAACATTATTAGCATATTTCACTAAACACCTATGTTCTTGAAGTGTTAATTTATTATTATGAAGCAAAAAGAGATCCCTTTGAAGCTTCAACATTTCCTCCTCAGTTTGAGCGTTAAAATTCTGAATCAGCTCATTATCAAGTTGTTTTATTCTTATTTCTAGTTTTGAATATCACTATTATGAATTTTCTTATAATATGAGTTTTTGTATAAGAAATCCTCTAATTTGAGCTTTAGCTGTTGCCCATTCAATGTCAGGGTATGTTTTTGGAGCTTCAAGCTATCTGTAAATTCTTTCAAATATTTTATAATTCCATCTGCTATCTCTTTTTACTTAAAAGATTTGGGTTGAGTGACCAATTATAACCCTATGCCTTCTTGTGTCTTTTTAAATCTTTAGAAAATTTTAACGAAATTTTTGAGTGATCTGATAGATGATTTAGTATGTATAACCACCACTGGTGCTAAATTGTTAGTGCTTTAGATATCAAAAGTAATCTATTCTAGCCCACATTTTGTGGCATGGTGAATAGAAGGTATATTTATTTGCATTATTAATATCTTGTGAATAAGAAAAGGGGTCATATAATTGAAAATCTTCCTTAAAATCATTTAATGCTATCCCGCCTGCTTATTAAATGCTCTCTGTGGACAAGACCTATCCAACTTTGGATTTTGATAGGTATTCCAGTCCCCACCCACAACAAAATAATAACCATCATATTGTGTTAATATTGGATATAATGATGCTATGAAACTGTGTTGATCATTGCATGGGGCATATATATTCAAAAGTAGGATAGGTTTATCAAATGCATTATCCGATAAAATCACATAACACCATCGCCCATTTGGATCCACTTTGGAGTCTAAAATCCTATCTTTGTATTGGGTTTTGATAATTATAGCCACTCCCGCACTGTTTGTCTTACCTTCTGATGTCACTAGCTCTCTAATCCAGTTCTTTTTTCTAATATCATTCCATTGTTCATTCATCAAATGTGTTTCCTGTAGAAATACAAACAGTGCTTTGTCCTGTAATAATATGTGTAGCAACAGCTTTCTCTTCTTCAAGTTCTGGAGCCCTTTAACATTCCATGAGTTCAACTCCACATTCACAGGTCTTGGTATCAAATAACAATATAAGAGGGGAATTATCAAATTGACATGTATTGACTGTACACTATATCCTCCCGTCCCTAACCAGTGCTTACCCACTTTACCCCTGGACCAGGATTTATATAGGTCTTGTATAAGAGAAAATATAAACAAGGTTAAACACACCAACACATTGAAAAACTTCAGGTAATAACATTTAAAACATTTCCTAAACATACAACCTATATATTCTAGCATATCTACATCAAAGTCTAAACTACACATTCCCTACCAAACACCGCTACTTAACTACAGCTTTGGTTTAACTATTAGTTAAACAAATCTCATTTCTAAGGTTATTACTTTGTAAAGGAAAGTTTTAGTAGATTGGGTACTTATTTTATCCTACCTTAAGTATCTGTTTTGTTGCAATCATTATGTACATAAACTTTTTACAGAAGAGAGGAGAGAGAAAAAAAAAAAATACATCCTACATTTTAGATCTGTACCCTACACAGTGCCTGCCACTCACTGCATATAGTAAAAAAACAATTTTGGTTCACACCTATAAAAGAAGAAAAAAACAGTAAAAGCACATGTTATTATGTGTTTTAAGTACATACTGTAATGTTATTTAGTTATAAAAGAACATTATCATATTATTTTCAGTTCTCTTTGTCTTTTCAAGCCAGGAAACCATCAGAAATACTCACGACAAGGGACCTCTTTCACAGCAGGACCACAAGAAGTATTACATCCAAATCTACACTCTCAGTTGAAATCCAGGCATTTCCTGTTTACCACACAATGGAAATAGACCTGAGGCCATAAAAGTCTGCAAACCAGACAGCAGCACCTCAGATTAGCATAAACAAACAGTTTTATTGCTTTTTCAGAGGCCTGAACAGTTTAGTGAAGAAACAAAGGATTAGAAAAGCCTTGAGGTAAAATACATGCTGGATCTGACTACAGGAACATGCCAGTCTCAATTGAAGTTCTTTTCAGCCCTCTGATGCAGCTAGAACTTTAAAACTTTCAGAAACACTTCTTTTGCCTGATTTTTATTGGAAACAGAATATTTAGCGCCATCCACCATAAATGTAAGCATATTGGGGTATTTCATCTGGAATTTAATTTGTTTATCAATCAGAAATTTACAGTAAGCAGATAAAGACTGTCTAGCCTGCCTTACTTGTAATGGTAAATCTTGAGCCAGAAATATTTTAACATTTTTCCACATAACATAGCCACCATTTTTTTTTGCAGTAAACAGTATTTTGCTAACATCTTGAAAGTTCAATATCTTAACATATACAGGTCTAGGCATAGTAGAGCTTGTACCTCTCTCAGCGCTCTGTGTGCCCTTTCTATTACAATCTGTTTCACCCCATCAGCATCATTTAACAGTATTTCAAATATTTGTGTTATGGCTGGTATTAGCTCTGCATACTGGATGTTTCCAAGGATTCCTCTTATAATAATATTATTTCTTCTAGACCTTGCTTCCTAAATCAATAAGTTTATTTTGCATGGCTTGTACATCCACATCACATACCTTTGATTTTTTTCTCCAGCATGTCAATTTTGTCCTCTATTTCAGAAATTCTGGTCTCAGTTTTGTCCATTCTCTGAAGCAATTGATTGCATAAAACTCCAAATGTTTGTATTTGTGAGGTCAAGTCCTTTAGAGCTTCCTGTATAGGTAGTAAAGCGTGCTTGATATCCTCCATGTTTAGTGGCTGATCAGTCCTGGATCTAGTTTCTGGTTTCTGTTGTTCCTGCTGTCTAGTAATCCTTTGTTTTTCGAGTTCCATCCTTTACTGGCGACTGTAGTTCTGACAACTTTGTCTTAGTAGTAGTTGTTTCCATGGTTCTTCCTTGTTGCAAGATTTTTCTTTCCCCAAGCAGAAAGGCAGAATAAAGAAAGCACACGGTCCTTTGTTTGTTTCTCTTCAGAGCAAAGTAATCACTTGTAATCCTGATGGATAAATACTTTTTTTTCTCACTTTTTTAACTGATTTTAGATTAGGTCAGTATAAATGCAACTTTTTATCATCAATTTGATGTTTAAACCTCCTGATATCCACTCAGATCAGAGATTTTCCTCGGGTTAATTGAAGAGCTGCAGTTTAGCAGTGTTTACAGCCTGGCAGCCATCTTTGAATCAGAGGCTCCCTTTTCCAATTATGAAGATTCAGATGCTGAAGAATCCATTCCAGCTGCCTCTCCACCAGAGGAATTCTCCTTTGGGGAAACCTTACATGCCATGAGAGAACAATTCCAATGGCAGGGACAAGATTTCTCAGATTCAAGAAAAAGGCTTAGGACTTTTCTGCACTTACCACAACATAGGCCCTTAGCTATACCTCCTGTCCTACCTGTTGTGGACGATGCATTTAATGATGTCTGCACTGCACCTGATTCTTTACCTCCAGCCCCTGCCAAACCAGATAGATTTTACAGGGTGCCAGACACTCATCACCACCTATACAAGGCCCCACTTGCAGACCCCGAAACTATATCCCAGGGGCCTAAGGCAGTAGCCTCGACCACAGCAAAAACCCTATTCCTCTGAAAGGGAATCCAGGTCCTTAGAGAGATGGGGAAAAGTCTACACCTCTGCTACTCTCTTAGCTAGAGCTTTAAACTGTCAGTTTCACATGATCCAATACCAAGAGTTTATGCTTGATCAGTTAATTAAAAGCTGTCCTCTGATGAATCTTTAGATAAGAAATATGTATTAGAAATGGTGAATAACATCCAACAGGTTAGTAACCATTCTTTAAAATGTGGCTATGATGCACTGGAGGCTTCATTTAGATCAGCCATGACTGGCACAGTGATAAGAAGGCATGCATGGTTGAAAGAACAGGTCTTGCCGGATCATGTTAAAGCTAAGCTATTGGATGCTCCTATGGATAAGGCCAGTCTATTTGGGGAACTTGCCCAGCAGGTAATGAAGAAAATGGAAGAGAAGGCAAAATCTGTACAAACAGTTAAAGATTTCCTACAGGTTCAGCCCCCAAGGTTTAGCAGGAACTGGCCTGCCAAAAATTGGTCCTTTCCTGACTCCACAAGATCCCAAAGGGGCAGGAACAGACGCTCTAGGGGCAGAAATCAATCCAGAGGAGGTGCCTACAGAGGACGACAGTGGCAAGGCAATAACCGAGGCACAGACACAACCACTGCCACTACAACAGGACAAATTCAGTGACTTGGCTCTATCTCCGCCTACCAGGGAGCAAATAGCAGCACCATTAGGCGGAAAGTTAGCCTTATTCTCGAAAAATTGGCACTATATTACAAAAGACAAGTGGATTTTGCAAACCATAGACCAAGGCTACCGGTTCCACTTCCACACTTTACCAGTAAAAAGAGGAATGCCAAACCTGCCCCCAAATCAAAAAATAGAAGCCCTGCACCAGATAGCGGAATTAATAAACATGAGAGCTGTGGAAAGGGTGCCAATAACAGAACAGGGCAAAGGATTCTACTCCAGACTATTCCTAGTACCAAGAAAAGAAAAAACTGGAGACCTATTCTACCTGTCCATCTTAAACACATACATCATTGTCCCAAAATTCAAAATGCTGGACCCTACAGCAACTTCTTCCCATGCTGGGCAAGGAGTGTTGGCTGGTAACTCTAGATCTCAAGGAGGCATACCTGCACGTCCCCATTCAACCAAATTGCAGAAGATACCTCAGATTTCTTGCAGGATCAGAGCATTATCAATTCTCAGCATTGCCCTTTGGCTTATCTACTGCGCCCAGAGTATTCACAAAATGCCTGGCATCAGTAATCACTCACTGCAGAGTACAGGGAATTCAAATTTATCCATACCTGGACGACTGCCTGTTACAAGCGGACAACAAAAGCAAGCTGACAACAGATTTACAAAGGGTCATTTACTTGCTACAAGCCCTGGGATACACAGTCAATTTCCAAAAGTCAAGGCTGATCCCATCCCAGACAAGAACATTCTTGGAATTGGACACAGTAAAACAGATGGCATTCCTAACTGCAGAAAAACAAAAAAAACTCCCTCTTTACTTCTTAGCATTAACAAAACAGAACAAACTAACAGCAAGAAAAGTTCTGCAGGCCTTGGGCTTCATGGCATCATGCATAATCTTGGTCCCACATGCCAGACTGCATATGAGAAAGTTACAGTGGTACCTAAAGAATTTATGGTCTCAACACAGGCACAGCTTAGAAACAGAAATACCACTAATCCCATGCTTAAAACAGGAGTTCCTCTGGTGGGCTCGGGCATGCCAGTCAAACCCAGGCTTACCCTTCCACAACTTTCGAGCAAACCAAACCATCACAACGGATGCCTCAGACCTAGGATGGGGGGCACACATGCTGGACAAATGCGTACAGGGACCTTTGGAATCTGGCTCTCAGCTACAACATCCAGTTACAGGCAATATTTGTACCGGGAAAAGAGAACACCCTAGCAGACATTTTAAGCAGAACAACCTTGGATGCTCACGAATGGATGCTACACCCGGACATCTTCAAGGCCATCACAAAGAAATGGGGAATGCCACAGATAGATCTATTCGCTTCCCCACAAAATCACCAGCTCAAAAAATTCTGCACAAGGACATTCCACCCACTTGCATGGAAGGTGGACTCTCTATCCTTCAGCTGGAAAGGCCTGACAGCATATGCATTCCCACCTCTTCCCTTGAGAAAAGGCACAAGGTACTACTGAAAATCAAAGAGGAACGTCCAAGGATAATCCTGATAGCTCCGAACTGGCCAAGACAACACTGGTACCCATTGCTGAGGAGCATGTCCCGGGAGAAAATGTGGTCAATACCCCTGATGCCTCTGATGTTAACTCAGAACAACTACAACATCATACATCCAAACCTAAAAACCTTGCAACTGACTGCCTGGAACATCACATAGCAGTAATTAACCCAGACCTTTCACAAAGGGTTAAAGACATTATCCTTGAAGCCGTAGACCTTCAACAAGAAAGAACTATGCAGGAAAATGGAAAAGGTTCATCATTTGGAGTACTGAAAGAGGAAAAGATGTGTCGAACATAGATATTGCTAACATTCTGGAGTACTTGGCAGAGCTTCTACATACAGGCCTGTCCTATTCCTCCATCAAGATACATGCATCAGCTATCTCAGCAGAATACAGCTTTGATCCTCCTGTCTTTTCACATCCTCTACCAGGCAGTTTCTCAGAGGGATCAAGAATGTAAAACCTCCTAGGAAACCACCATTACCAGCATGGGACTTGAATTTTGTACTAGAAAGTTGACACTACCTCCGTTTGAACCAGCAGCAACAGCAGATCTACAACACCTGTCATGGAAAACTGCTTTCCTGCTGGCTATTACTTCAGCAAGGAGGGTTTC
>NW_025049178.1:0-17500 GCF_019279795.1 Protopterus annectens | reverse complement strand
AAAGTTCGCAATTCATCTTTCGTGATGTTCGAATCATGGGTACCCACATTAAATTACAACTTATCATTATATAAATAGTGTTCTCAAACGCTTTAAGAAAAGTGTCTACATTTGCTGGTAGATGTGGTAAATAAGAACTTTTCTTTTTCATCCTCACATCCGCATCCACATCAGAGCCAAAAGTCATTTTGAGCACAACATTCCTCACAAAAGTACGTGCTGAAATAATAGCATCACTCACATCAATTGTATCTGTGGGTATAAAACCCAACCCTTTATTAAGGAGTCCTGTTTCAATTCGTGATAATTTATAACAAGAAATGTTCCAAACTAGACCCTTTGGGTCCACATCTTTTTGATTGTATGCACCTGCTGCTGCTGATGCAGCGCCTCTTTCCGTTTCTGTCCCCTCTGTTGATCTAATTCCGTCGATTTTCTCCTTCCTAACCTGATCGGAAGCGGAAAAACCGAAAGGTCTTGACCTGCTGCACCATCAGTTAATAGCTTTCTCCTCACATCATGATCTACATGAGCGTTTACACCTTCATTCACGGATGCTTCCCCAAACACTTCCATGGGTGTGGAATACACAGAACTCACTGGTTGTGGTGAGCTCACTACATCTTCAGTACCAGCTGTATTAATAATCAAGTCTTTGTTGGTGGCACCAACCCCTTCTTGTACCACCTTATCAAGTGAGTTCAATTGTTTAATTTCTTTGGCCAAGGCAGTGGACGTGGACATTCTCACTACTCCCCTCTTCTGCTGACGAGCCTCTTGTCCAGCATTACCCTGCTGCTTAGTATTGACACCATCACTGTTAACATATTCCTTTGGCCACAAAAACACATTGTGTTTCAAAAAGTCATCGAAGGTCTCTGTTAATCTTCTTTTCTTATACTCCAACAACTTTTTTCATATCGTTGTATCTTTCAATAACTTCCTGCAAAGTAAATCTCGTTCGGACCATCTCCATACAACTCAAACAAGTCCATATTGCTGTTGCATGATATCGTTCTTAAATCATTTTCAATGGGTTGAAAATAATCAATTAACAGCTTCCATATATGCCCGACTTGTACTTATGTTGATCTGCTGCCACTTTCTTAATAGATCTAGAATACACAGTCCCATACATGAGGGCATATTCAGGACCCTCAAACCTCTAGGTATAATGTTGCAGGGTTCAGACACGCCTCAAATGGAAGCGCTGACATATGTGTGTTTAAATTTATAAACATCATTCTCTGTGCTATTTTTCAAAGCGCCTCAGATGTCATTCTCATTACCTTTGTATAAATCAGAAGCTTGTTAGGAATGTCCCATAGCCTCAGCATTTAGCTTAAGCGGATCTGGCTGCTTTCCATTAAAAACTCCTCAGCCTCATATTCACGTTAGGTAGGCATTCTCTTGTTCATTCACTGGTATTGCTGCCGCTGATCCCTCCATTCCCTCGATATATGATGCAAAACCTCACAGAACAGTAGCAGCCCAAAAAGAAATATCAAGACAAGTCCCCTCGAGGTTTTTAGGAAACAATGTTATTGTCCATCATACCTGCATCGTACCAGTATGCATAACCCAAGGTTGTTTAATAACATAGTAAAGGGACAGGCTTTAAGATTGGCACGGTTGTGTTGTGATGATAACAAGCTTGTATTAGAAATGGAGACCCTAAAAAAGGACTTTATGTCCAGGGGCTATGATGAAGGGAATATAGAAGCTTAATATGTAAGGAGGTCCGCAGGTGTAGAGATACATTGGCCAAACCATATTATTCTGACAAGGAAGGCAATAGGCCAATGAGGGTTAATAAAAGGAACACAGATTTGCGTATTGTTTTACCTTATGGTAGCTTAATCGTCCAGGGTACTAGAAGGCCTTGGGAAAATAATTGGCATATTTTGTTTAGTTGATGAGAAAACCCGAGGGTATAGTAGGTGAATTATACCTGGGCCATGCCTTTGAAAACAGTAAGAATCTTAAACAGAAGCTTTGCTATAAATTAAGTTTTAACAATACAATAAATTAATTTAGAGATAGACAAGAATTTTGTAATACTAAGAAATGTGGCAACTGTAATCAGTGTGTCCATATTGATCTAATCGCCCGATTTTTTTAGACACCCTCATACTGGCCGACTTATGGGAAATGAAATGCAGTGGTTTGACTGTGGAAGTAAAAACTTAGTGTATATAAGCTCATTTGTACCCATATGTTTCCACTTTTATATAGGAAAAACAAACCATTACTCCCTCAGGGAACATATTAGGGATCCTATATTTATTGTATTTAACAGAAAGGAAGGGTACAATGCCATAGCCAAGCATGTTTTAAAGGAGGGAGTTACACACAGATTTCTATTTCAGATTCTACATGTGCAATATACAAACATTAGGGATGGGTAACATTAATAATGACACGGAGTGTGCTGAATTGGCTTGGTGGATTTTGTGGATGGGGGCATTATAGGGGCCACGGGTTAAATGATAATACCACTATTAAACCCATCCTGAAAGCTAGAAAACTAAGATGAGGTCTTTTACACATTTTTTGTTTCGCACCATTGTATCTATGTATTAGTTTTTATCCAACTAGTATTTATTAGACAGAATTGTGTTTGATTCATTTAATAACTGGTTTTATTTTTATCAGTTTTTATATATTTGGTGAAGTTTAGTGTTGTATATACTGGATAAATTGGAGATATTGTTTCTAACTATTGCTTTTAATCATTGGTGCTTTAAAAAGAATATACTAATTAATCAATTTGGAGTTTTTTGAATTCTCTATATAAGGTTTTACATTCAATTGAAGTTGTTACGTCTGAAGAAGCGGCCCAAAACCGTAGAAAAGCTTTTAATACGTTTTATGGAGTGATTTTGTGTCATTAAATATTTGTTTTAGTAATGCATGCATCAACGGCTACAGTGATTTCTTGGTCTAAACTTTTTTACATCAAACTTGGTGTTTATTGCTGTTACGTTGGTCTCAAGCTGGTACTCACGAGGGGACTTGTCTTGATATATATATATATATATAAAGAATGGATGTTGTAACAGTAAAAGCATACACTATAAAGGGATGTGAAGGGAAATCAAGAGCAATGTTGGTATTATAAAAGTGCTTTCAGCTGCATGTCATAAAAGCTGCCTAGGAGTGAGCAGAGCACCACTACTCACAATTCACAGACAGGGTTATTACCAGGTGGGAGTAACATTGTTGAAAATGCTAGGTCTACTTTACACACACCAGCGTGAATGTAGTCCCATGCTGGGACCTCCAAAATTGGAAAGGTGCAAATGGTCATTATTCAATGCACTAGGAAAGGCACGTATTGACAAAAATATACATGGTGGGAGACCCTGTTAATACCACGAGGTGGGACAGAATGTGAGTAGGGCCCCAAAAGCTCTGGAGAGTGGAAATGTGTAAAGGTGTGTCACTTGGCTCTTGCGATTAACAAGAGTGGATAATGGATGTTATGCATGTAGATTTAACACGGGTTGGGTGGAGGAACTATGGGTATGCAATTATGGATCCAGAGCATGCCAGGGTTGGATGGAGCACAGTTCACAATACCGGACATGCCTCGCGGAGGTCAGCTTCAGTGTCGTAATAGAGTATATATGCAGCATACTCACATGTAAACAATATATGTTGTGACGCAAACCTCTGTAAATAACATGCATTCCATTTGTTGACATAAATAATAGGAATGTGCCCATACAAACATCGAAGCAGTTATATGGAATAATAGTCTCTTGCAGAAGAGGGACGGGTCGCATTATCACACTATCACATTCCAATTACCATCGGAAATCCATACATGAACATATAACTACATCTGTCCACTTGTTATAACAGCGTGCAACATACCCATTACAAGATGACTGGAGTGTGTCAGTGTTATAATGAATAAGGCACTAGTATGCTGTTGAAGCTTATAAACAGCATTACGCGAGATGTGTAAGTGCATATGAGTGGGGAATGTATTGCACAGACACGATGTACATATATATAATTATATATATATATATATATATATATATATGAGACAGCAAAGATATGAATATACATGTATGAATACATATGCAGATATGTCTGTATATATTAATGCAAATAGATATATATATGTTGGCAGTGAAATATATATGTATATACCTAGGTTATGTTGAAGCAGTTCACGAATTAACATGTTTTGACCGGGCATATGTTGGTGGGAGGTTCACTCAACAAACGATCTACTTACCACCCACCCCAGCTAAGCCGATTGAGACAGCCACAGACATGCAATAAAGGTGCACAAATACAACACTGAGTTCCTGTGACCACTGGCAGGAAACTACCAGTGGGAGAGATCTACTAAAGGTCTACACTTTTAAACATGGACAGTGACGCCCCTTAGTGGGACACCCTCAAAAATTTGGGTACTTCCAGCCAATGGGGCAACACAACACATTATGACCAGGATGTAGCTGTTACACTTGGAACACTAGGTTGTGCAGAGCCTGATAACACATGGATTGACACAACAGTATGACATGTCCCGACCACAGGGAGAGTGGCCAGTGTGTGAGGGTGTGTTCCATATCCTGATTCCTGCAATTCACCTGGAGTCCACAGTAAGGATGTGGAGTGCTGTAAAGTGAGTGGCAGGTGGGGGAACTATGGGTATGCAATTATGGATCCAGGCGCAAGTGCCAGGAGTTGGATGGGCCGGTTCTAATGAACCGCCCGTGGAGAATCAGCCTAGGTTGTAATAGGTATATATGCATACTCCACACATGCAGACAACAATATATGTTAAAGAAGTTCAAATTGTGTAACATTATGCATTCCCATTTGTTGACATAAATAATAGGAATGTTACCCATACAAACATCGACAGTACATGGAATAATAGGCTGTGCAGAGAAAGAGGGATGGGTTCGAAGTCACACTATCACATTCCAATTACCATCGGGTAATCCCTACATGAACATATAGCAACATCTGTCCACTGTATAGCGTGTATACATACCCCATTACAAGATAACTGGAGTGTGTCAGAATTATAATGAATTAAGGCACTAGTATGCTGGGTGAAGCTTATAAAACACCATTACTTATGTGTAAGTGCATATGATTGGGGAATATGTTGAAACACTGATGTGCATATATATAATTTTATATATATATATATATATATATATATATATATATATATATATATATATACTATACATACACACACACACACACACACACACACACACATCACATATATATATATATATATATATATATATATATACATATATATATATATATATATATATATATATATATATATATATATATATGACAGTTACAAGATATGAATATACATGTATGAATATATATATGCCATATATGTCCCATTATATATTAATGTAAATATATATACATATATATATATATATATATATATATATATATATATATATATATATATATATTACAGTAAATATACCCATGTATATACCCTAGGTTTATGTTACAGCAGTTACGTGGTAACATGTATAGAGCCGGCATATGTTGGTCGGGGCTCCACTCAACAAACGTCTACTCTACCACCCACCCCAGCTAGGTCGGTTGAAACAGACAGACAGAATACGCAATAAAGGTAAATACAACGCTGCATTTTCCCAGACCAATCGGCACGTGGAAAGCGGCCAGTGGGAGGAGATCTACAAGGTCTACACTTTAAACATGGACAGCGCATCGTCTCTTTGCAGGGACACCAAAATTTGGTACCTTCAACCAATGGAGGAACACCATTACTTACCAAGATGTAGCTGTACACAGAAGAGTAGGTTGTACCAAGCCTACAATGATAACAGCACATGGGTTGACACAACGCACGCACATGTGTCCCGACATAAGGGTGTGAGTGGGCAGTATGTAGGGGTGTGTTCATATCCCATCTGCATCCACCTGCGCCCACACAGGCAAGGGATGAGTGGGTGTAGAGTGAGTGGCAGGTTGGGGGAACTATGGGGTATCGATTATGGGGCTAGAAGCGTGCAGGTGTTGGCTGGCAGACCACGATGATAGGACCGCCCCGTGGGTGTAAGTAATATTCTGATGTGGGTATAGCAGATGCCCATACCTCCCAAACTATAAGAGCACATCTACTGGACAGTACATAAACCACTGGGGGAATACATAGGGACCATATCATTGAACTGTCCCCAATTACCGGGGACGTCCATGATTACAAATCAAAATCTGAACACAGTCTCAACTAAACCATCCTAGAGCTAGTGATATTAGGAGGAAAGGTGGCAGAATACACGTAATGAATAATAACAACATGTAAGAGTCATAAACTGCATGCATCTCAGACAATGTGTATGAATACATATGTGCTCTGTGTCCATCAATATGTCAGGTTAATAGCACCAACCTTGTAAATATGTCCCTGAGGTCGTTATGCAGTGTCCCTGATTCAGTGTTTATTATTCCCCATTCATATGAGAGGTCTGATAGTGAGAGAAAGCGCATGTTCTGCCAACTACCTTAGGAGATTGATAGAATAAAAGGTTTGGGGTTACCACCTGTCCACCTTTGTGAGGGACACTCCCTTGTGGGCAGTTGTATCCTGCATAATAATTGTAATTAAGGCAAATGTCCTGTGATTTAGGGCAAAGACTACCTATACTGTCTGTAATAGTAGCATAAAACAATTATGTTCCTCTGAAACATCTAAATATTAAAGGTAACAGTATAAGCAACTCTAATGCTACAAGAGTAACCTTTTATTTAGGCGAAACAGTGAAGTACACCCCTTTCTACTGGCTTTGGGTGTGTTGCCTGCAAAGTCTGATGTCTGTACATACAGGTCCTATAAGGCTGCCACCTTTCCAAATGGCCAGAGTTGGACATATTCTGTAGAAATGTCAGACATTCCAGGACTAAACATACCTACAGCCATACATAGTACAGGATTACACTTATTTGCACAAATAAAAGCTTAATCTAGTTGCATTTGAATTGCTTATGATAGTTCACATAACATATAGAAGTGTCATATATAAAATAACTATTGTATGCAATTATTAATGAAATGTAGAATATAATAATGTCCTGTAATCTGGACATGTGCTATGTCTTGATTATTTTCAAGACTGTCCCTGCAAGTGGGACAGGTAGTAACCCTAATGTCCTACCTTGGCCAATTGAGAAGGTGGCAAACCTATAATAGGTATGTGGTAGCATGACCCGTCCGACGGATGTGGCTACCACAACCCAACTACTCATTTGTAATGCAGGATCTCGGTTCCCATGTATCAGCCAGGCGGGAGCAGAGTGGCCCGTATGCGAACACCTAAATATGATTAATTCACTGGATAGGCCGCTGATTCCGTACATTCGAATGCCATGCGGTCGCCTAATGGACAGCCATTCCCGATACTGTAGTCAGGAGTGGCCTTAGGTCAACTGGTGCCCTAGGCAGAGGGCACAATGGCACCCCCCACCACACCACCCAGTGCCCCCATCCTGGTCTACCTACACAAAATAAATACTGGTAAAGTGCACCCACTAAAGTGGTGCCCTAGGCAGCCACTTAGTTGGCCTATGCCTAAGGCCAACTATAACTGTAGTCATGCAGTCCGATGTGATAGGCATCACAAGGTATGCCTAAGAGAAACACACGAATATGAATGATTCTCCAGACAGGCCGCTGATTCCGTACAGATGAACGCCATGCTGTCGCCTAATAGGCAGCCGTTTCTGATACTGTATTCATGTATTTCGATGTAATAGGCATCACAAGGTAGGAGCACATTGTATGAGGTACACAAAATATGATTGTGTCACTGGACAGGCTGCAGATTCCATAGCTGCCGAAAGCGGCGCTGTCTAATAAACTTAATGGGTGGCTAATCCCAATACTGGAGTCATGTAGTATGATGTAATAGGCATCACAAGGTAATATTGTGGTCCTCGCTCACACCCAGGGGTGTGATGAGATGCAAGCACCAATGCCGGTGCATTAGCAAGTGCGGGAATGAGCGGGTGTAAGCGTGTTTGGCTACCAGTATACATTGGTTAAGCAATGTAGAGGCTAATCGAGTGTAAGAGGGTGTAACCAGAGGATATCATACAGCACAGTCATTCAACAGTATAGGAATGTATCCTATCATGTAGAAGTACATGTGAGTGTTTATATCCAGCATATAGATACATTAAGTACATATATAGAGATGTATCAGGGACATGCCATGTGGCAACAAAGCATTACAAATGAATGAAACAGGAAACAACAGTGACGCCTGTATTATGTAGTGGTGTTGCTCTATGTAATCACAAGACTCCTTCAGACAAACAATAGTTGTACATTGGCCATATACATCACTCTGTGCATGTAATGTACATTAACACAACAGTACCTGTCCAATCATTATGTATGAACAGTACTCCTGCAATATGCTGTGTGCAACATCATCATCATGGTAAAGGTAAATGGGGTAACCATAGAGGGCAGGTAGTGTTTTGTGTACAATGGGGTCATCCTCCTCACGTGTGCCTGAACCATGTAGGAGTGATGTGCATACCAGGACCGTGGGCCTGAGGGACAGTGGTGAGGATAACAGTAGTATGTTATGATGCATATTACAAGGGTTTCATGTGTCCAGTGGGCATGTGTGTGTAATGGACAGCTATGTATAGGCAGATGGTGTCCTAGGAGCCGAATGGCCTTATATGTCTGTAGGTGAAGGTCAGATGTTGGGGAAGGAGTGTAGGTATGGCCGTGGAGGATAGATAGGAGCACAGAAATGACAGCATACAGGGTTGGCATATGACACATGTGGGGGGGGGGGTACACCCTGTATGGGGATGGGTCTTTGGCATTCAAAAGCCCATGGGAACAGTGGGACGGAGGTCTCCAGCCATGGGAAACTGCCACTGCACCTACACAGCTGCAAATTAGGCAGTGCTGGGGGCTGTCCAGGAGAGGCAGCATCACCTTGTAAATGTGGCACTCCACCCTTGAACTGGCGTATCTGGCTTCGGAACCCCTTAGGGAGCCACCTATGAAACATGTCCGGGACCGCATGACAGCAGATATTTACCTGTCTGGTCCCGCTCCCAAGGGGGACATGCTCCATTCTCAGTGGTGGTACCACCAGAAGGTGGTGCAGAGCCAACAGAGGTTGATGTTAATGGCTGGGCCCCAGATGTGCTAGTGCCCAGTGCCATGGTCAGTTGAAGTGGGACAGGAGGATCTGCCTGGACCTACCAACCCATTCGGCCTATGGTGTTGCATTTTAAACCCACATATGGCTTAGTGATAGACAACAGCATACAGCATTACCTACAACAGTATGCATAGATATCACCAGCAACCCAACAGATGGTATACATTTGCAGAGGGAACACAAATACATGCATATATACCTCATGGCAACTGTACAATGTGGTGGACGTATGACCGCAGCTATGAACAATTGCCCATCATTGGCTTGTCACTGGGAATCCCACACAGTGTCAGTCATACCACTGTCTCATGTGACACATGTCCAGTCAGGGATGCGATGGCAGTAACACATCCCTATCTTCATGTACTGTCTACAATCCCCACACCATGCTTCTGCTGTGCACAGAAGTGTGTTCAGTGTGTAACACAGGAAACAAATGGTTGTACACACTGACCTGTTCACAGATGGCCCTACAGATGGGGTTCCCACATGAATAGAGTACTGTCATGTCTGTATTTTAACATGCAGAATAGCCATTACCACACACATGTAAAACAGGCAGTAGTCTCAATGCAGCATAGCTACACTTACATGCTGTAGTTGTGTGGCACATCACCCTCCTGTCATTAGGCTATTTCCCACTGTTGAAAATGATTGAGGTACATCCAGATATTATCTGTGATGTTGTGTCGAACACAACATCCAGGTACCACTGCAGTGACTGGGTTGCGGCGTCAGCGCCAGATAAGATAGTGTACTGTGTTTATCATACGGATGGCTAGAACATCACTGCTGAGCTGTACCACATGCAATCAGCCAGAGAGGACTGCAATACAGCTAAAACAGGCAGTAGTCTCAATGCAGCATAGCTACACTTACATGCTGGAAGTGTGGCACATCACCCTCCTGTCATTAGGCTATTTCCCACTGTTGAAAATGATTGAGGTACATCCAGATATCATCTGTGATGTGTGTCAGAACACAACATCCAGGTACCACTCGCAGTGACTGTCATGGCCAGATAAGATAGTGTACTGTGTTTATCATACGGATGGCTATGGGAACACCATCACAGCTGTATCACATGCAATCAGCTAGAGGAGGACTGCAATAGGTGTACAGGCCATCACCTGACCATTTCCATCTGTTACAATACACATGCTGCTGCAGTGCAGGTGTACATCTTCACATCCACCAGAGTGTGCGGTGCGGGACAGGCAATGTACATCAGGGAAGAGCTTGGAGACTTCACCATAATCTGCCACACGCTAAATAGTACAGGGTCAAACCGCTGACTGCTCATTACTATTACATGTGCATGACATTACTACATGTGCCACAAAGGCGGCATGTTGCAGTGCTGTAAGAACATGTGTGTAGGTGAGTGAGTGCCATTTGCAACAGATATAGTAGACATACATTAGGTGTGGCACACGTCATTCCATGTGAACGGATGCCATTGTCATCACAACCACACTCTAATGGACATGCATTGACACCTTGGCAGGGTGGCAAATACACAATGTAACTACTTAGTTTGCCACACCGCAGTAATGCACAGAACCACATGCGCCACAGGGGATATTTGGCGGTTCAATGGGCTAGGCCATGTGAAAGTGCGTGACAACTGTTGGCATGCCAACAAGGTTTATACTGGGAGTGACTGTGGTTGGGAGCATCACAACTCACACACAGACACAGGGTGCCAGTACTGTCATGCAGGTATGCATTGCTCCATGGGTGTGTAGTGTTTGGCTGTGCAAGATGGCTGTACAAGTCTGGGTGAGGAGTAATCCTTGCCATTGCATCACCCGACAGTGGTGTGCAGTGCAGGGGTGTAGTGTCTGCAATGCCCCACACAGATGGGTACTGCAATATCTAGCCTGACATCCTGATTACCAATGGGGCCATAGCTTTGCAATGCATGCCATGTCTGTGTTTGATAGTCCTTCACATGGACATTGCTTGGGATGTGCATGTCCCACAATACTGTACAGTGACATGTACAGGTGTACCTGGCTTGGCAGACACATGTAGTGTACACAGCCTGTTATACCCTGATATGCCAATACTGGCCTGGTATGGCGAAACCTGCTTACAGTGAGCATGTCGGCCCTGCACCAGCATGTATAGCATGGACAGGTATTCTGTGGTGTCATTGGCATGGGTCCATACAAGACACATGTGTACAGCATTGTCTGGCCTTAGTGGATCACATATGATGGCATGACATATGTTGCAAGCTTATTCAGTGTGGAACATGGTGAAGGCACAATGTCCGCATATATGTGCCTATTGTACCACTGTACAGGGTGCCATGTCCTCTGTAGGCCACTGCGGTCACACCATGCCTACTATCTGTCCTCAATGTGCATGCTACTAGCAGCATAGTGAGATATCCTAGGCAAGGTTGTATGGGCATGGCACATGGGTGCAGGACATATACTGGGTACTAGCAGGGCTGCATACTTAGTTCACCAGCCCTTTTGCCAGATGTATGGGTATGGCTTGCCAACACAGTGCCTTGGCTGACTGACAGCTGTACTCCTTGTGAGGTGGCCAATGTATCATAAGATGGATACTATATAGGAAACTACAAAACCCCTCCCAAACATGTCCATATTGATGGTAAGACAACCGCGGCCACCTCTACACAGGCTCTGACAGACAAACACACACTTGCCATGTCCTGTATACAAACCTCTGCCATATCACACTGCAGCAACATGCATTTAGGGCATGCACTACAGCAAATACTACAAAGCACTGTACTTGTCTCATGCAGGCAGACAGACACACACACACACACACACACACACACACACACACACACACACACACACACACACACACACACACGCACAAACACACTTGGCATGTCTGGGATTAGAACACCGACCTAACTACTTTATTACACTACAGCATTATGCAGTTACAGAATGCGCTACTGAGATTACTGGGACACAGCCCTCCCAGAGGTGTATTTGTAGATGGGGTGACATCATCGGGCTTGGTAATGGTGGGTATAAGAAATGTATGGAGTGTGAGCAGTATAAAGGCATTACTCAGTCCTCAGGCAAATGGGAGACAGACAAACACACACACACACACACACACACACACACACACACACACACACACACACACACACACACACACACACACACACACACAGCAATTAGACTAGAACACCGACCTAACTACTTTATTGCACTACAGCATTATGCAGTTACAGAATATGCTACCGAGATTACTGGAACACAGCACTCCCAGAGGTGTATTTGTAGATGGGTGACATCATCGGCCTTGCTAACGGTGGGTATAAGAAATGTATGAAGAATGAGCAGTATAAAGGTATTACTCAGTCCTCAGACAAACAGGGAGACACACACACACACACACACACACACACACACACACACACACACACACACGGCAAGTGTGGAACTAGAACACCAACCTAACTACTTTATTACACTACAGCATTACGTAGTTACAGAACGCACTACCAAGATTACTGGAACACAGCACTCCCAGAGGTGTATTTATAGATGGGTAACATCATCGGCCTTGCTAACGGGGGGTATAAAAAATGTATGGAGTGTGAGCAGTATAAAGGTATTACTCAGTCCTCAAGCAAATGGGGAGACACACACACACACACACACACACACACACACACACACACACACACACACACACACACACACACACGGCAAGTGTGGGACTAGAACACCAACCTAACTACTTTATTACACTACAGCATTACGCAGTTGCAGAACATGCTACCGAAATGACTGGAACACAGCACTCCCAGAGGTGTATTTGTAGATGGGTGACATCATCGGCCTTACTAACGGTGGGTATAAGAAATGTATGGAGTGTGAGCAGTATAAAGGTATTACTCAGTCCTCAGGCAAACGGGGACACACACACACACACACACACACACACACACACACACACACACACACACACACACACACACACACACACACGGCAAGTATGGGACTAGAGCACCTACCTAACTACTTTATTACACTACAGCATTATGCAGTTACAGAATGCGCTACCGAGATTACTGGGACACAGCACTCCCAGAGGAGTATTTGTAGATGGGTGACATCATCGGCCTTGCTAATGGTGGGTATAGAAATGTATTTAGTGTGAACAGTATAAAGGTATTACTCAGTCCTCAGGCAAATGGACACACACACACACACACACACACACACACACACACACACACACACACACACACACACACACACACACAGTAAGTGTGGGAGTAGAACACTGACCTAACTACTTTATTACACTACAGCATTAAGCAGTTACAGAATGCGCTACCGAGATTACTGGGACACAGCCCTCCCAGAGGTGTATTTTTAGATGGGTAACATCATCGGCCTTGCTAACGGTGGGTATAAGAAATGTATGGAGGTGGCCAGTCTAAAAGCAATTTATAGTCCACTGGCAAATGGGGCAGACATACACACACACACACACACACGCCAGTGTCGGGTACGGAACACCTGCTTATTTACAGATTACTATTACAATACTACATATATACAAATTGTGCCACACAGACTACAGATGTCAAGGCTGTCATTATGACCATCTGGAAATGTGAACATTAACAGGGATGCTGGCAGTTAAGATGTACATACCTGTGAACCTGTGTGTTTAAAGTATGAATCCATCCTGACCTGGAGTATGCCCATCTGTGGAATGGACGACCAGTACCACTATACAGTTGTGGGTTACAATGGCCATGCCTATACACAGACACAAGGTGTCACTGGGCATGCTCACACATGTAGTAGCACAGGGCTGTTCAGAATGCACTATGTGTCCATCTACACAAGGATATACTGGGCATGCTCATACTCCTAGTAGCACAGGGCTGTTCGGAATGCACTATCTGTCCATCTACACAAGGATATGCTGGGCATGCTCATACACTTAGTAGCACAGGGGGTATGCTCACACACTTAGTAGCACAGGGCTGGTCAGAATGCACTACTATGTGTCCATCTACACAAGGATATACTGGGCATGCTCATACTCCTAGTAGCACAGGGCTGACTGGAATGCATTCTGATGCTAAACACGGAGGGCCACAGTGGCCATTCTATTACAGGTAGATGTAAAGAACACATTGTAATGGGCTCTGGTATTAGTAGTTGTCATTGATAGTGGGAACGCTGCTCTACATATATTTGACACTGGTCCTTACAAATCAGTTGTCATTCTGGGATGACATGGCTGACAGTAGGCAGGCCTTTGTCACATATCACATGCATCCATGATAATGAGGGAGTGTGGATATTACCCAAGTTGCATCCGCCCACACATTCCATTGCCATTCCAGGGCAAATGTCCCTAAACACAGATTAACTCCCCATACACTTACAGGAAAACTGCATTGTTTTCTTTATGCTAACCAGTGCTAGATGTGTAGTGTCCATATTCACAGCTGGCCACTGTGAGATCCAAAATATCAATGGGGAATACTGACATCTGTGCAGTGAGGAACACCTGGCTGATGTCTCTGTAGTGTGCAACAGTACCTCACCACTATATACCTCAGAACTCTAGCGCACAACCACCATATACCTCAGAACCAGACATGTGGACTATAACACAGGTATCAATGGACCACTCCAGGTGATGTACCCACATACATAAAGGCCACTCACATGTACTGACTGGTCCCCCCATGAAAGGCATCACAGATGAGCTACATGTGCAGGACACAGTGTCACATGCTGCATTCTAGGATGTAAACTGCAGACACCACCATGTCCACAGACCACCACCACGCAACCATACATGTTGTATGACAGATGAGTACACCACCATGTGACCCTTTGACTTGTGTACTGTACTAAGCTCTATACATCAGCTGTAGACAGTACACATGTACTGACACAGTTGCATCGTATGTGTTATGCAATGCAATGATACCACTGCCTGTGACCAGGTCAGCTGTACACATACCAAGGGCCCCTCAGTACTGCCCACCATTAGCAGAGACTGTCTGTTGCTGTACAGCAGTACACACCCCTCATGTATGGATATGACATACATGTACCTGCCTCTGGGTATGTACATGCCACACACACAACATACCTGTAAATAGCATAGCTTTGTAGTCCTTGTGCAAACAGGTGGTTACAACCATTACACACACATGCACATGGAATGTAGGTCCATGGCTGCTGAATGCCAACAGTACATAAGGTGTGATATTAATGTTGACAGAGGTAACATCCCCTTTGTACTGGTCACCCATCATATCATACAACAGTCCATGTGTCATGTATGTCATTACACATATCCACCAAATGCAATGCCTACAAACATGACCAAATGTCAGGATTGTAGGACCTACACACCTGTACATGTAGTATTGTGCATTCAGATAACATACATGTGCAGTTGCTGATGCAAGTGGTGTGTATCCTAGTACATCATGCAGCTGCAATGCAGCCTCAACATTGCCAACTGTATATGGTGATATGCTGAATGTACAGAAAGATGTACCACGGGTATGGACAGATGTGTTGAAATAACTAATGGCGGGCATCTTTTGCAGATGGATGTTTGCTGTGACAGCTCACAGGTGTGTCACAAGCAGTCCTACAATACCCTGTGTAACTGGTAAGCAATGGTTTTAATTGAAGGACATAACACACAACTCAGACAGCAGTCAGGGTGACAGGAAGGTAAATCACTTTGACACCTGTTATCAGATATGATGTCCCTAGTGCTGTGATATCAGCACTGTTGGCACAGGAATTGTCAGTAGAGTTTGTAATGCATGCAATACTGCTGTACATCTGGACATACATAACATGAGCTAGGCAGGTCTGAGATTCACACAGAAAAGTACTGGCATGTGTGATTGCATGTGTGTCCATATTTGTCACGTATTGTGAGGAATACATCTCAATTGTTACTTACTCTCCTGTACACACTCAGTGTACACATCTGAACAGATTGCAATGTAGAAAGCAGGACATAGGCAGGGGCGCAGTATCTCACATGCCATGTGAGGTATCTGGGTATGCATGACATAGGTGTATTAATTACTGAATGCCACAGTGTGTGTATGTAGGGGCTGACTTGTCCCTGGGGTGAGGGATGCTGTATGTCACCATACTGAACTAATAAGACCCCTCCTACCATCCAGGCAATGCATTCAATTATCCATGTTGATGTCTCTGATCTTAGGCCATACTGACTACCTGTACATGTGTATTCTCTGTGGCACGTCATGTAGGTGCACAGTACTGTAATGATGATTTGCACATAGGCAGGGGTCCTCATCCCACCAGTAGCAACTGTGTGCGAGTGTGTGTTACTGTGTCGGTGAAGCTGTGAGTGTGTGTGTGTGTGTGTGTGTGTGTGTGTGTTACAGTGTCACTGATTACATGTGTGTCAATACCTGAGTGTGTGGGTGCAGTTGTGTGTTGGCATCCTGTCATGGGAACGTGTATTACTGATTCCCATTGAGGCATCGCACTTCCCACTGGCCTCTACCCTTGTAATCAGCTAGACCACTCTCTAACCTCACCACTCCATGTAACTGTACCTGTGATGCCACCCTTTATGGATGTCAATGTCCTGTGGCCACAGTAGCTTTCTAATACACAGCTATCATGCTCTTGGAACCAGTAGACGGTTTGTAATGTGACATTCTCATTGGTATGTGGCAGCTACACGTGCATGTTGGTATATTCCTACATACCTGTGAGTAGTCCACATTGACATATGGGACACTTAACTGCAAACACTGACATCCACTGGCACGCAAGCAATTAGACCTGAAGAAGGACAGCAGAACATCATGACCAACATGCATTTAATACTGTTGTTACACAAAGACACATACACTGTTAACAGTATTGTACACCTGTGCTACATGGTATATCTCCGCTGATCTGTCAACAGTCCTCAACATTTGTAAACTACACATATCATCCTAGTCTGTTCACCCTGGGTGCATCAGACCATATAAGCATATTGTCCCTGCACCGATGGTATGGATGTCAGTGGATGCGGAACAGGCATCATCATATGCACAGGGTGTTAATAAGTTTGCGAGGCCTAGGCTGCACCATTGGATGACATCATGTGTGGGTTTGGGCCTTGATCTAATTGGGCAAGCATGTGGATGTTATGCATGTGTGTGTTGTGGTGCCCTACATATGTGTCCAGTTTGTGTGTGTATGTCTGCACACACAGTTCCTCCCATGTGGTCA
>NW_025049177.1:12500-21366 GCF_019279795.1 Protopterus annectens | reverse complement strand
ATAGGTCGGAATTACTTCAATATAAAGATAAAACTGCTGTTGCATCTACTACATTGATTTGTCACTACTTATGCTCGTAACACCAATTGTCTTTTGGACAGTGTTCATAGGAATTGGAACATTCTTCAATCTGATAATATTGCTAATTTTATTCCAAACAGATGTATTTTCTCATATAGGAATGGAAAAAATCTGAAATCCTATTTCAATCATTATAAGCACTGTGACACTAAACTCCCCATACACAAACAGACCACACTGTCAGGCCAAGCCTTATATGGATGTTTTCCATGTGGCCACTGCTCGAATTGTAGATTTGTGACTACAGCTAAGGCTTTTTCTAGTAGAAATTGCTCCAGGGTTTATGATATAGGCTTTTTTGCCAACTGTAGCAATGATTGGGTTGTCTACCTTGCTACTTGCCAATGTGGAGCTTTCTACATAGGACAGACGTCTCGTCCATTAAGATCACGGATTTCGGAACATATAAGTAACATCAAACATAAAAAAATGACAAATGCTCTATATAAACATTACTTATTGCATCCCACTGCACAGTTCAATTTCATGGTGATTGATGTAATTCATGGTAATCGACTAAATAAAACTGAATGGCATAATATTCTAAATAATAAAGAAAGAAAGTGGATCATCAAGTTAGGGGGTTTATTCCCACCAGGGCTTAATGAATATTTATGAGTATTCTACCAATGGGAAATGGCCTTATACTATTTAAACAGCATATTATTTGGTTGTGTTTTTTACACTGAGGAAGGTTGTGTTTATCCAGCCGAAACCGGTCTGTTTGCTGTATGTATTTATGAATGCAAAGTATTTTTGAAGTCAATTGTGCTGGCTCTTTGTTTTTTGTGTGTGTGAACTTCAACAATATTTCACATTTATAGTTGTGTGTTGGGAGTCATGTTGTGTACTTACTGCCCAACTGCTTTGTGTCTGAACCCAACAGGGATTATACTGTGCCTGCAGGGTTTCCATGGGATAGTTTGCATACAGTTGTCAACATCCTTTCATACTGACCAAACACTAATATTGTATAGTGTACTAGTTCAGTACTTTCACTGTGGTGGACAGTATCCTGGGTTTCAGTCCTATCACTGCTTTAAATATTCATAGTGAGCACACCAGACTAGTTAAGGGCCAGTTGTGCACATATGACCATGTTGCATTTTGTTCGGATATGGACTACTTAAACCAGGCTTGTCCAACATTGGTAGTGTATTCCACAACTTGGGTGGACATTGACAAACACTAGCGATGTGCCCTAAGCCATTTCTACTGCTAGTCAGAGTGTGTGTTTGTCCTTCAACACACATTGTAACTGGATTTTGACACTACATATTTCAAGGTTAGAATACTGTGCCTCTGTCTACCCGTGACATAACAGTGATACCCAGGGTAAACCTACCATCTCCCATCCACTCATCAAGATTCCTGTTGAAGAGAGTCAATGAGGGACTCTCTAGCTAACCTGTACTGGGAGTTTACTCGAGAGTGGAGGGAGCTTCTGGGTTATGGATCATTCACTACAGCATGTCCTATGTATGTCAGTGCTGGGGTTCAGGTCTCTCATGTGCATAGCTCACTGGCATTCAGATTGTACAAGGTGCAGCATGTTCATTGATTCCAGCTTGGACATGGCTTTATACATCAGGCACAGATTGCCTCTGGGCAGGCAGTATGGCACTGTGTAGAGCTGCAGTTTGTTTCATCAGGCAACACATGGCATCTGTTAGAGCTCTTTGATCCTCCTGGTGAGGTACCTTTGGGGTCTTTCCATTTGCTGGAGGTGTCTTCTGAGGTACATCCCACAGGGGCCATTGTACTCATTTGTGAGGCTGATGAAGGATGACTGAAGAGGCATGATGATCTCCCCTGATCTAGATGTGACTACCTTCATGATTAGGTGGGTATATGGTATGTTTCTGTAACCACTACAGCCACATGGTTGTCAAATGCAGGATATCTATCAACTTGTGTCCCCAGGTCTCTTATTACTTCTAAAGTACTTAATGGGTTAACACCTATGTGGTAATTGGTGGGCACTTACTGTTTATCCACAGGGGATGACTATACACTTTTCTGCAATTAGCTTGATGACATGGCTCTGGCACCAGTTGGCTGCTTCTATGTGGCCCTTTTATTGGGTGCTTGTGTCAGCTGGAGGGTCAGATATGGTGCCCAGTATGTAGTCCTCTGCAAACTTGTTCAGACACAGTTCTTCCATGTTGGCCTGTACCTATGGCAAATATATACCAACAAGGGAGGTCCCAGGACCGAGCCTTGTGGGATGCCAGTTGCAGCTGGTTTGTAGTCTGCCATGGCTGCAGCATTTCTGACCATGTCAGTTCTGTCCTTGGGCTGGTTTGCAACCCATCTACTGATGTAGGGGTTTTGCAAGGTCCAGATAGGCTGTGTGGACCACATTCCCCTCATCAATGGCCTTGACTGTTTCAAATGAGTCAAACATGTTTAAGGGGCAGGATCTGCCCTTAAGAAAGCCACACTGGGTAGGGTCCAGTGTCTGTAGGTCCCCAATATCTTTATTTCTGAGGTCCATGATGATCCTTTCCATAGCTTTGCAGACCAAGCTTGTCAGGATTCTGGGGTGATAGTTTGCAGTGTCCATTCAGGCACCACCTTTGTGGAGAGGGACCACTGTTGCTGTACACTGCTCTTTGGGTACATATCCTGGGGTAAGGCTGAAATTGAGCAGTACTGTTATTTGGCATTCCATTCGTCTTGGAGTTCATGTTGGACACAGCCCAGGACACCATCTCATACCATTGATGCTGTGTGTTTTGCTTTGAAGATGCTGGCTGTTACATCAGCATCTGCAATGTCAGGGGGCCAGCATTCTGCTGGGATAGATATTTGGCATTTTGGGAGTTTGCACTGAACCTGTCAGGTTGGATGTTGGCAATGTGTGGGTTTGGTGTATTGTTTGTAATATTTGGTAATTCAGAGCATATCTGTGAATTCCCAACAAGGTTCCTACCATCAGTTAAGAAAGCCTTGTGTTTATCCTTAGTGTCCTGTACAATTTGTATCTTCATAGGTTCATACTAGGCTATCTGCCCTAGGGCATTTATAAGCCTAGCCAGAGTGTGTGTGGCTTTCGCCACCCCTTGCTATGTGAATATTATGCCCATTTAGGGTTTACTTTACTGTGCCTCTGTCTAGACATTACACAGTGAAGACCCCCAGTGTAAATCTATGATCTCCCATTCACTTGGCAAGATTCCTGTTGAAGAGAGTCAGTGAGGGGCTCTGCCTAACATGGAGTGGGATTCTGTTCCAGAGTGTAGGGAGCCTCTGGGTTATGAATCTGTCCCTCCAGCACATCCTTTTTATTTATGTGTTGAGGTTGACATCTGTCGCTCTCGTGGCTCTGATGGATTTGGATTTTCTGAGGTGGAGCATGTCCATCAATTCTGTATTGGACATGGCCTTATACATCGGGCATACATCGCTTCTGAGTATGCAGTATGTGACTGCATACAGCTGGGGTGTTGTCAGCCAGGCAGCATATGACAAATGTTTGAGACCCTTTATCCTCTTGGTGAGGTACTTTTGAGGTCTTTCTAACTGCTGCAGGTGTCGGGTAAGGTACATCCCAAATGGGGCATTGTACTCAATTATGGGCCTGATAAGAGAAGAGTATAGGGGCACAATGACCTCTCTTGATGTAGATGTGAATCCTTTCATGATAAGGTGGCCAATATAGGTGGTCTTCCTAGCCATGATGGCAATGCGAGTGTCATGTGGGGTTACTGTCCACTTGTGTCCCTAGGTCCCTGATTACTTCTTCCATACGTAATGGATTACCACCTATGTGGTGATTTGTGAGTACCATGTTTGGTATTTGGAGAGACATTCATACTCTCCAGTGTCTTCAGGAAGGCTGAGTGGTGTTCCTGGGTTTGAGAGGGTGGTCTGTAGCATGCTACAAACTGTACAGCGGTTTTGCCTACAGTTAGTTGCACATGGATAGTCTCTGATGCTTCATGCATTGTCAGCAACCTGGACGTGTGGGTATCTTTGCTGAATATGAATACTCCCCCCTCCTTTTGTGGTTTGGTCCAGGTTTTGGGGCCGAAAAGCATGATATGAGGTATAACCTGGTAGTGCTGGGGTGCTCTCAGGAGCCTTGATGCAGGTTTCCATCACTGCACAGACATCGATGTTCTCCATACTGGGGAGGGCCTTGAGAGCGTGCATCTTGAGGTTTAGACTTCTGGCATTGAGCAGCATTACCCTTATGTTTTTTCCACTTATGTTTTCTAGGGATGTGGGTTTATCTTTTCAGCCTTGCTTACAAAAGGCACTATGGAGGTGATAAGAGCCTTAGCCAATATTCAGATGCCCAGGGGTGACAGGTGCAAGCCATCATGGGCAAAGCAGCATGGCTTGTCAAGCATGACATCCCAAGCAGACACACATTGGATCCCCTTGGAATGACACCAGTAATTGAGCCAATTGTTAAAGCTGATCATTTTGTGTTTGTACTGTGGCATCATTCTTGGTGGGGATAGGATGCTGCTCAGGGTCAGAGTCATACCGGCCTGGCCTACATAATTGGAGAGCTCCTCTACGTCTCTTTACATGTAGTCCAGGGAGGTACATCTTAGGTCATTCACACCAGCATGGACAATAACTGAGTCATATTTGTACTTGCTTTGGAGTGACCTGCGTGCTTGTGTTATGTGGCGAATTGTAGCAGCCTACAGGCAGCTTACTGTACCCTTTTCCTTGTTCAGTCTGGTGAGCGAGACATCAGTGTGTCTGACTATGGAGTCACCTATTACAAGTGTATCAGGCATGTTGTTTGTCCTTACGGGCTGTGACTGTTTGGCACACCGACTTTGTGTACTATGTGTTGCATGTGCTATGTTTGGGGGTAGTGGTTGCTTTGGTGTCTGCTTTGGAGGCCTCTGTTGATTTGGTGTTTTTTAATTAGAGCCTCCAGGAATGTTTTTGTGTGTTTGTCTTTGGTTTGCAGTTGTGTTAGGTCTATGTGAGACTGGGTTTGTGGTGTGTGTGGTTACCTTCTCCTCCTGACTAGTTTAGACGGTACTGAGTTGAGAGAGCTCAGTCTCCAGTTTGGAGACGTGGTTGCATCTCTCACATATATTTGTATTTCTTGGGGGGACGAGGGGGTTATCTGTGTACATGGGGCAGGTGTAACATTGCCCAAGATTCACAGATTCAACTTGTTGTAGCTGGCCTTAGTGGATTTTGAGTGGCCATATTTTATTGCCATAATACTGATCAGAGATTACTTCCCTTTTTGGGTTTGTTCTATCATGTAGTGGCTTCCTCATTCTCTTGCATGGTTTGGTAATGGCTGGGGTCCACCATGCCAGATGCCTGCGTGTATGGTATTGGGCCTTGGTTTTATTTGGGATTGCATAATCCATGCATTCCTGACAGTGTTCATAGAATGCATTTATAAAGGGTTCTGAGGTGTGGCCCATATTTTCCACAGGCACAGGGCCTTTAATGGATTCCACATCAGTTTGGAGGAGTGCAACATTTCCTTTACCCATGTTTTTCACTGTGGTTTTCTGGCCAGGGACTGTGGTCAGGATGTGAATATCTAGTGTGATTACTCTATGGTCTGATCTTACCAGTGAGGGATACACTTCTCATCTGGCCATAGAGTACCCATGTTGCTGATTATCACATCCAGTATGCTTACCCCTCTTGTGGGAGTGGTACGTTGTTCCTGAGCATTTTGGTTTATGGATTCTAGGAACCTTTGGCCTAGGGTGTTGGAGCTGGAATAATGCTCCCAGTCTATGTTTGAGTATTTTCAGTCACCCAATATAATGTTGTTTGGAGAGCTTGATATTTCCATGTGTTCCAACGTAGGCCAAATGCAGTTCCTGGCATTAGGAGGGTAGTCTGTAGCAGGCTACAAACTGGCAGGCAGTCTTAGCCACTGTTACTTGACCATGGATAGTCCATGCTGCTTCTTGTTGTGGTACCAACATGGGGGTGTGGTTATCCTTGACAATTATTGCTACTCACCCTCCTTTTGTAGTTTGTTCCATGTTTTGGGGCTGTAAAGCACTGTATGAGGTGTAACCTGATAGTGTTAGGGTGCTCTTGTGAGCCTTAACCCAGTTTTCTGTTACAGGACAGATATCAACATTCTCCATACTGAGGAGAGTTTAGACTGCATGCATCTTGCAGTTTAGACATCTGGCATTGGGTAGCATTACATCTAGGTTCTTATCCCTTGTGATACCTATGGAGATGGGTTTGTGTTTTGAGCCTTACCTATTCAAGGCACAGTGGGGGTGACAACAGCCTTTGCCAGTATCCTAAAGCCCAGGACTGATAGGTGCAAACCATCCCTAGCAGGTGGAGCATCGTGTCTTGCTCAGCATGTCATCCCAGGCTGGCACGCATTGGATCCCCTTTGACTAACAGCAATACTTAAGCCAATTATTATAACTGATCATCTCATCTTCATATTGTGGCATCATGCTTGGTGAGGGTAGGATGTTAGTCAGGGTCATCAAGTTTGCATATACTACATGGTGTTACATTGCTTAACACATGGCAATCATGCCTCAGGTGGTGCTGCAGGGCTGTCTATGTTGGATGCACATACTACACTCCCTGTACATGTTTGATAGCAGGTTGTGTCAACTTAGGCATCCCTTTTACTATATGTGTGAGTCAGAGAGAGGTATCATTTCCTGGGTTCCTACTGAGCCAGTGTATGTGCTATGCATTGCCGCTTTGCCAAGGCATACTGGGCACGCCTCCCTCTGCCTACTGGGGCAGGCTCAGGTTGTTCCTCCTCTGAGTCGCGCTCTGCCTGTGATTGGCTTGGCAATGGTGGGGGGCTGTTTGGCCCAGCCCTATGCTGGTCCTGCTGCAGCTGTTTTCGCAGAATCATATTATGTAGCATAGCACATACCATGACAATTTGGGTACATGTAGTTGGTGAGTACTGCAAGGCTCCACCAGATGTGTCCAGGCACCGGAACCGTGACTTGAGCAGCCCAAACACACGCTCGATTACATTTCGTGTTTGTGCGTGTGCCTCATTATGGCGTTCTTGTTCAGGTGTGTGTGCATTTCTGATGGGTGACATCAGCCACGGCTCCAGTGCATAGCCAGCATATCCCACTAAGTGACCATGTGGGATGTCCCCATTGGCAAAGGTCTGGTACACCTGCGTCAAATGCCAGATATGGGAATCATGGTAGCTTCCAGGGCAGCCAGCACACACATTCATTATTATGCCCCGGGCATCACACACAACCTGGCAGTTGATGGAGGGGAAGCCCTTGCGGTTAATGTAGGCCCTACCCCGCTCACCGGCTGGTGCTTTGATGCGTATATGCGTGCAGTTTATTGCACCCACTACCTCAGGGTATTCCGCTATTTGCTGGAAGAGACGCATATTGCTGGCCAATACCTCACGGGAATTGGGGAAATATACATGCTCATGGACATGTGCTGACATGGCATCCAGGAACTGGTGCAGTACCCTGGATGCTGATGCCTGTGATATCCCCATCATATCACCAGTTGGTCTCTGGAAGGTACCTGCTGCTAGTATTCTTAGGCCAACACATACCTTGGTTTCCACTGGGATGGGTTCTCCTCTGTTGGTTCTGTGTGAGAGGTGTGGCCTGCACAGCTCAACAATTTGCTGCAGGAGGTCTCTGTCCACTCTATAGCGCTCCACTATCTTCAGCTCATGTAACCCCTGGTAGGTGACCCTGGGCCTGTACACTCTTCTCTGTCTCCTCACTGTGGGTTGTCTGGCAGCATTTGCATAGTCACCACCCTCAGCAAGTTGCATATGTATCCCTATAACAGCTATGGTAGCCCATAGCATTTTTGGTCTGAGTGAAGCTTTTTCAGTTTTCACTTCCAATAGTTTACTCCTCTGTTGCAGTATCTCTTGAGAGAAACATTCTGCACTGTTGTTTGCAGAGTTTTAAGTGCTGGGCTGGGCTACTGTTCTGCCTGTGTAATTGCCTGCTTCTTATTGTTTTCACCTACTAGCTCTGCCAATAATCCCTGCTAGCTTCCTACTATTTCCCATGCTTCCTTTTTCCCTTCTGTTTCCTCAGGGGGGAGCAATGCGCATACCAGCAAAATCACATGCTTAGACGGACTAGTATCTGCTTATTCGGGTTACAACGCGTGTACACCAGTGCAAACAAGCATACAGGTGTTTAAACAGGCTCCTACATGCTTATTCTGCCTTAACCGAGCGCACTCACACTTATACGCGCGCATTCTATCTTACTCATGCCTACCAGCGCGCACACGCGCGCATGCACACCCAGCAAGAAACTTTGGTGCTATCCATAGTGTACACCTTCCATTTCTTGGCTTTCCCATGCCTACTTGTTGACATTCCTCTTTCAATGATGTGTGACTGACAGCTTTCACATGCCACTGTGCTCCAATGAGCTGCATTCCTTTCATACATTCCCCCCTGTGATGTCACCTATCTCCTACTCTGTTACTCCCCCTTATCCTACTCCTACACTGCACGGAATGTGCTCATTTTCTATGTAACAGTGCGATTCACTATCCTACCACTCATTTACATAGGATTGCCTACTAATGCTTAGTTACATGTCTTACACTCCGCTTCCCCCCTTAGCAACCCCTACTCGGTGGCCACGATGTTTTAGCCTGCTATTCCCTTCCATTGTAAACTCATGCTTTGCATAAACCCACATATGTGGGCTTAATATTTTTATTTTTCTGTTTTTTTATAGTGCAGCCCGTTTGCACCACGCTGTGCTACGTTTAAACAATATTTTTATTTCATGTTTGCATCAGGGTATGTTGCCAGTGGCCACAT
>NW_025049176.1:0-22653 GCF_019279795.1 Protopterus annectens | reverse complement strand
TACAACAAGGGCAATGTGGAAATTGAGAACACCATATATAAGTTTTGGCCCATTCTTTTTATTAATGATGACCTTAAAAAAAGTGTTTCCATTAAACCCCAATCGTTAGAAAAAGGGATTGTAACTTGAAAGAACTTCTGGAAAGGAGCTAATAACCAGCAATAATATAAACCAGCCCACTAGAGGAACCTACAAATGCAATTCTTGCAATCAATGTAGTTTTATATTACATAACAAAGGGATTTATTTAAAATCTAGAAATATTAACATATGTCCAAGGGGTCATTTTAATTGTAACTCCAAAGGAGTTGTCTACCTGGGAATTTGTGAATATTGTTTAAGCTTTTATGTTGGAAAACTGAAAGGACTCTAAAAAGAAGGATATATGAGCACAATTATGAAGTTAAAAACAAAAAAAGAATCCAATGCATGTTTTAAGCACTCTGTAACTTGTGTTAATATGTGCTTAAAATTTTGGGTGTTAGAACAAGTAAGTACCAGCATAAGAGGAGGTGACTGGGAGGCATCTCTAGAATATAAAGAATTGCTATGGCAGATTAAACTAAATGCCACGAAGCCACCAGGTCTTAATGATGCCATAAGTATCAATAGTGCCCTTAAGCTGCGAAGAGCAAGACTATAGTGAAATAACCTTATGTAAAACTGACAAAGTTCCTTAATAGTTTTTGTTTGTTTAAGCAATATTATACCCAAGAACATATCTGCTTGTTGTGAGTAAGGATGAATATAGGATGACAGTTTTAGCATGGGCTAGGTAAAAGATGTTCATAATATCTATAAATGTTTTGGCACTAAGTCAAATTTACATAATTTATATTAAAGTAAGATCATTTATTAAGTAAACATTATAGGCTGATATATTTGAAAGTGTTTTATAAATATTTTAAGCAGAACTTTTTAATCATTGACTTTCTATTCCTTTAAGAGGCAGCTTAAATAATTACTACATTGAAGTTACCGTAACAATATTACTATTGTTATTAATAATTGTTGTTTGTTAACAGTTATTTATTAATGCCATTTAAAATTTGAAGGATAGGATTTTAATATGACTTGCTTATAGTCACAATATGCTTAAACAGTTTTAACTACTTGGTCTTTTGCAAGATAAACAAACTTTTAACTTATAAATTTTATAGGTTTCACTTAAATTTGTTATTTATGGACTTTTAATAATGTAAATGATAATGTTTTGTTAAGTAATGAAAATGTATGTGTAACATGGTGGTTGAAGCTATTTTAAGACAAAAAGCATCTGTCAATACAGCTTTAAGCATCAAGCATGGCTTAATTATACAAGTAATTGCAATCAATTACAATTAATAATAGGATGATTGGGAAGCCAAAAGCATATAAAAATGGAAGGTATTCCCAGTTTCTAATTGTCTTGAAAAAGCCTGGGGGAGCCCGGGCGAAAGCGCTTGACTGCATTGGTGTGTTCATTTGTGAGCTGTACGTTTTTTCTGTGGACAACGAAGGTGTAAATAAAGGATTTTGGTCGAACATCATTGTATCCAGGTTCTGGTGTTTACTTTGGCCGTGAGCTGTTGCTTCTTGGTTGCATTCGCTCTTCTGTTTGGGATTATTGGTGCTCTAGTTGTTGTTTATGTTGGAACAGATACATGCCAAACGGGGCATTATATACAATGATTGGCCTAAAAAGAACTGAGTATATGAGGACAATGCCATCTCTAGATCTAGACACAATCCCTTTATTTATACGTTGTGCAATATAGAAGGACCTTTTACAACAATGGGGACATTTCAGTAAAAGTTAGGTCACTGTCCACAAAAGTTACCAAATCCTGAACAGTTGGGTCAACTCTAAGGGGTATATTATCAATGTGGTAGTTCCCTTGGGAAGGTGACTTCTCAATGGATACAATAATGGATTTTTTGGCATTTAGTTTCAGTCCATTATTTTGTCACCAGTTATTTATTCTGGATGAACCAGCCTGCAGGATGGCTAAGTTATTTTGGAGATTTAATGACTGCCCCTAGCTTGCAGTCATCTGCAGACTTAGCCAGCTAGAGATGTTTATTCTGCCTTTTATTTCAGAAAAGTAGATGCCAAAGAGTAGGGGTCCCAACACAGAACCCTGGGGACTCCACTGGAGGCTGGTCTCTTTTTGAAGGTAACTTCCCTATTTTGATAATCTGTATCATATCTGTGACCCACTTGGCATGCCAGCAGATGATATAGGGCTTTATTCCCAGTTTATTTAGCTTTTCTACTATGCCTGAGTGGGCAATTGTGTCAAAAGTATTAGTCAGGTTGAGGTATATGGTATGTACCATTTTGCCTTAATCCATTGCACTGGTGACCTTTTCAAAAAATCCACCAGGTTGAGTAAGCATGACCTACTTTTGACAAATCTAAACTGAGATGTGTCCAGCGTTTGGAGGTTCCCTATGTCCTGACTGATTAATTCCATAATAAATATTTCCATGACTTTGCATATGAGGTTGGTTAAGACTCATGGGTCTATAATTGCCTGGGTGTGTGGAAGGTCCTCCCTTATGAAGAGGGATGACTGTAGCTGTTCTGACATTGAACAGTGTTGCTAGGGTGTGGCTAAGTCTAGATTCATTCTATTTAAGATGCATCCAGGGATATTGTCAGGATCCATCAATGTAGTATTGTTAGCTTTGATAGCATTTTAGGACTTGGTCTTGTGTGATAGCTGGAAGTGTGCCATTTTCAGGTATATCTTGAGAGACAGATAAAGAGGAGAGAAGGGTAAAGTTAGAAATACATTTATCGGCCAGTAGATTTGTTATATCTTCAGCCTCAGTGTAGGTGACACCATTCACAATCAAATTAGCCATTGCTGCATTGTGCTTTTGAGATTACAAACATAACTAAAAATGCCTTGTGAATGTCTTTGGTTTGGGTAGCTATTTTACCCTTAAACTTGGCTTTGGTAGATTTTATTAAGCTCCTGGATTGTTTGTTTAGTTCAGTGACAAGGGGCCTAACATTGTGGGAATTACTCTTTTTACTTTTGGTCAAAATTATTTTCCTTTAATTATAAAACTTGTTGATACTATGGTTTCACCATGTGGGTTTGTTTCTGTGGTTTCCCTTGTGCTTGTTCCTGTGGGGTACAGCTAGTATATGTTTCTGTGTATTCAATTTAGTTAAATGGGTTTGGTGGGGATTTGAAGCTTGCCAATGTATCACTTAAGAGTAGGTAGTTTTTCTCAAAGAAATTTCTAGGTATCTGGATGGAAGGCATTTCTAGTTTTAGTTTTATTTTGAAGGAGACTGCTTTATGGTCAGACCTAACAAGTGACAAAGATACACAAGGGGTGGTGCAAGATGCTTTTATATTAGTAAGGGCAAAATCCAAGACATTATTCCCACTAGTGAATACTTTGACTAGTTGTACCAGGGCATTTATATTGACAAAGTCTAACAATCTCTGTGTTTGTGCAATAATGGTGGTGTAGGTTTCCAAGCCTATAGTTGGATAGTTTAGATCACCTAGGAAAATGGTATTGGTTTTAATACTGAGCGATTCTATTCCCTGTAGATATGTGTTGTGGCTTTCTTTTGTCAGAGAGAGATCCATAGCTTGCTAAAGTATTATTATATAGGACCTTTTTGATAGTTATTTGGACATGAAGAAGTTCTAGTGCCTCATGCTGCTTTATCAGCCTCAATGTGAGTCTCTTCTGGATGTAGATGGACCCATCTCTACCCCCCCCCCCCCCTTGCACAGCAGCTGGTGTAAATGCGTGGAAGGCGTTATAGCCCTGCACAGCCTGAGTTTCTTGTTTAGGCTTCAAGCATTGATCAATAACACCTTCATATTTCCCTTCACTTGTTTCATTCTGTTGATAGGTTTATCGGGATGGCATTGCCTAAAAAGTCACTGGGGGTGGACAATATGCTTTGCCAATAATCAAAACCCTATAGGGGACAGATGCAGGCCATCCCCGGCAAAGCAGCATGTTCAGTTGATCATATCCTCCGAGGCTGATAAATATCGGAACCTTTTGAATGACAGCAAAAAGTAAGCCAATTATTTTTTCTCATATCATGGCATCATCCTTGGAGAAGGTAGAATGCTGCTCATACTTGTTTTGGACACATAGTCTGAGAGCTTTGCCATGTCTCTCTTCATATAGTCCAGTGAGATACACCTCAAGTCATTGACACTGGCATGAACTATGATAGATTCATACTGGTACTTGTTCTTCAAGGACACAAATTCATGCATGATCTGATAGATCCTGGCACCAGACAATCAACTAACCATCAATCTTTCCTTACTCAGCCTGGTAAGATGCACATATGTATGTCTTCCAATGGAGTCACCTATAGCAAGAATGTCTGAATGGGTCAATGATTGCCTTTTGGGCTCAGCATCTGTGAATTTGGGACACAATGTGCTATGTGAGAAATTAGGTTTAATTTGCTGAGTATGGTTTGTGTCTGTGATGTGTTTTGGAGGTCTTTGACATTTATTAATCTTTAGAACATCAGCTTATGATGGATTATGAGTATTGTGATGGCCTTAGAGAGGTGTGATATGTGGTGTACTGCTGGCAATTTTTGCGTCTGAGTTTATTGTGTGCAAGTCTTTAGCCTAAAAGGATATTATAAATGTACATCTCTCACACACTGTGTTATGGTGTTTTAGTAATAAATGTTCATCACACAGCATGAGACAATTCTTACACTGCCTCAATATACCCATCTTAATCAGGCTGGCTAGAGAAGTTGTGGAGAAGTGTTGGTCCATAGTATCAGCAGGAATGACTCGGGGCAGGTGCAATTATAACTACCTGAGTCTGGTTTTAGAATAATGTTTGGATGGACTTGCTACTAACTATTTAAATTTCAGTACAAAACAACTAGCATGGAAACCTTGTTCTACCTGCAAGAACCATTAAACTGATTATGGTAAACAAACAAACAAAAAACTCACTAATTCGATACTAACATCAATTCAAGCAATATCAGTACACTCAATGTAAAGCAATTTTATCAAAGGGTTTTTAGCCTTGAGAGTAGTTTAAGGGGAGAGAGTCTGTAAAATGATACTTACATACTTATCTTATTGTCAACAGCCAATAAACATGGAGAGGGAGAGAACTGTGTTGTCAAATTATCATAATGGGCAGGCAACAACAGAAATACTCGGTTTAGGAACACAGCTACAACAGGGTGTGGGGGAGGACAATTAGACAATTAGTTCTGAAATGACTTACCCGGAACTGCCTTAATGCAAAGGCAAATCCTGAACTAGCCTGACATACAGTCAGTGCACAAGAATGAAACCAGGGTTTAATAGAGCACTTAAAAAGCAAACTGTAATACAACTCCACTGTAATTACCAAAGTAGACTTAAAGACCTTAGCAAAAGCAGATACAGATTGTTAAAATGAATTTAAAATCAGATCAAGAAATGAAAACACTTATCTTTCTTTCTATATATAATATAACTATTACAATATTCTACATCTAGAACTCTCCTCACTTTCCATTGGGTCTGGCTACATTTCTCCTGTTCAGAGCATGGAATGCAGCTCATGACAAAAGTATATGTGCATCACTGAGCTGCTGTTGCATCAGAAGTAAATACCAAATATATTTCTCCAGAAAATAGAACTTTTCAACAAGACTTTTGCCATGATCAAGACTGTTTGGAAAGAAAAAAGCAATGTGTTGGATGAAATTCAGCTTTGCCGTGTATTTAAAACTCTAAGGCTAGAATGACAGTTTTGTTTTGTACTGATTATTCTTGTATAATTCTCTGGTATTTTATTAAGAGTTCATCAGTCAAAACTAACCTATGGCTATTTATGCAAAGGTACTGAATATAGAATTTTCGGGTCTACTTCACGATGTCGAAAGCCGACAATATTGAAGCTGATATTGTCGGCACCACAACATCGAAAGCATAGAACATTGTGCAGGTAAACTGAAATCTCCGTAGGGGGAGATTTCCATTTACCTCAATGTAGTGTGGTCTCGGAGCTGGAATATTTAAGTAGGGGGGTGTGGGGGGTGCAGGGGAGCTTGCCCCCCTGCCTACGCTAGTTAGTTTTTATTTTTGTTTTTTTTTAAACGTTATTCGATATTTTACTACATTGATCACTAGATGTCGACCTTTAGTGATTTGATGTAGTAAGATTTCGATAACGTGATATAGACACAAATTTTCTAACCATTAGACAGTCAGAACTTGATATGTACTATAATTGGTGACCATTACTGGTTGATACATGACTCTTCTTTAAGGTGCAAACATGGGTTTATACTGAGCTGTCATTACATCACAAGTAAAAATCATGAATATTTTTACAGGAAATGGCAGTCTTGGATGCAGTTTGTTTCAGATTGCTCAAATACAGTGACTTGAAAACTTTCCTAACAACTCTAAGCTGCAGTCTAAGACATAATATTTAAAACATAGGTACCAAATGTACTTTTTTACAGGCATTTGAAAGCCTGACAAGTCACATTACACTACTTTTCCATAAGGGGTTGGTACTTGACTTCCTGTCATGGTTAGAAATGCAGCAGGTATTTAAAATATATTTGTATATGGCTTTCCTTACATCAGCATTAAAAGTAATATTTTATTTCTAGAAAAGGAGATTTTTTTATTGAAATTACCAATAATAAAACATTTTGTAGTGAGCTTGCAGTACATTGGAGTCAATTTATCAAAGACATGCAATTAAATATCTAAAGATGTAATTGCAATCTTAGGTGCATTTCATACCTGAAAGTGCAACAACACCAAAAAGTTTTCCTAAGAACTTCCAAAAAGGGATATGCATATGGAACATGGAGTTTTTCAAGTCCTTGACAGTAAAATCCTGACATGTCAGATTATAGTATATGTATTGGGAAGGGCTTAGGTTTATATTCAGATTGGATAATGCAGCATGTGTTCAGAGTGTATTTTTATCAAGTTTTCACTAAATTAGCAGTAAAAATATGTTTTCCTTAGTAGGGAAGATTATATGTTACTGTATTTAAGCCATTTCCCAAAATGTTAGGTTCATATGCAGTAACATTCATTATATGATGATAAAGCTGTGTATGTATCCTTATCATGGAAAATGTAAGTTATGTGCATTATATCTAACAGTCTACATACAGTTTGTGAGAAAAGAAAGACATTTTCATTTGGCTTGAGAAAAATCATCATACTTCAATATGTACCAGAAATACTACAAGTAGCCGCCAACATAATCATTTGCCTATTCACCTGCTTTCTTGCAACTTTATTTATAAACCATATACATGTGGCATTCTTTGGCTGACAAACTTGGTATTTATCTGAATTACATCATCAGTGTTATTTTGATACCAGAATTACAAATACTTACCTCATGATATGACATAATGGGATAAAGTCATGACTATGGTCCAGGCAACCTAGGCTCAAGAGTCTTAGGTGCTGGCAGGGTCCCAACTGTGGGTGAAGGGTGCATCTAGGTGTATGAAAATGCTTTGCAACTAGGATTGTGTTGGTGTTGTCTGTTTCCTTTTATATAAATTTATGACTGCCTATTTAGTAAATGATAGTTTAATAAAGATGTGTCCTGTTTAAAAAAGGTAGGAATTGAATAATTTATGTAATATTGCTTTGATTATATGATATATAGCAATATATGTGAAGTATAATGTTTGTTATGCTAATATAGTTTGATTACTTTTATAGGAATGTAAATTTGCCTATATCATAAGTGATAGTTCAATAAAGGTGTTTGTAAGAAATGCTGATCCCTGAAAGAGGCTGAGAATGTGCAACGGGGTCATTGTCTTAAATATTAATAGTCAGGGATCATTGGCTGAGTCACCCTGAAGACAGCACAAATATGTTACTCATCCTATTTGCTTGTTCCCCCGGACATACAGTGAATACCAAAAGGATATGAGTTGGGACATAATCATAAAAAAAAAGAAAAAAAAAAAAAAAAAACTCCTTGGTCAGTAATATAATACTGTATTAGCAGTATCAATCTCCATATCCCCCCCCCCCCGGCATGGGTCAGAGTATGTCTGGGGAAAGAAAGAGTACCTGATAGGCCCCATGTACAAGGAGAGGCCCTGATGTCCTGGAACAGGTGATGGTCCATTGCAAGCAAAAAAAAGTATTTATTTTTCAGAAACAGTGGTATTTTCTGTTATATTTATTGTTACAGCAAAACTTGCATTCTTTACTTGTTCTGACAGATATCTACAACAAGACTCTCCCCAGGATTCAATAAAATCCATGTAAGCTCCATGTAGAGCCTACAAGGAATGTACCATTGTACATGGCCACGGTTGCCCATCAGCAGCATACTATGCATATTAATCATGGCTTACTGCCGAGACGGATCACAGTAACATGGACATTGAATCCATGTAGGCAGCAGTGTAGTATCCCATGGATGTGGCTTGTCCAAGGAAATCCTGGACAGATGTTATATACTGGATAATATACATACCTGTAATGTAGCCTGGTAGTCTAGAAATATGTGTGCTTATCATTTTTTTTTTCTTTTAATGTGTGTATTTGTGGCTTGACACAGGGTGCAGCAATACCAAGTTGAGCTTACACATACACAGCTGACACCTGCCAGACATCCAAACATTGAAACCAGATATAATTAATTGCTTATGAGAATGCTTGTTTGCCTGGCGCAGAGTGCAGCAATGCCGAGCTGCACTTACACATACACAGCTGACACCTGCCAGATATCTAAAAATAGAAACCAGATGTAATTAATTATTCATGTGAATGCTCATTTGTGCAGTATGGAGCACAGCAATGCCAATCTGTGCTTACACATACACAGTTGACACCTGCCAGACATCTAAAAATAGAAACCAGATGTAATCAATGATGTGTTATTGTCTACCCTGTTTTAATATTATCAATGGCCGGTTGTGAGGCACAGCATTGTACGGTGTGGTGCTTAGCAATGCTAACAGATAGCTTAGTAGTATACGTGAAGGTATACTAGTTTTCATACTAGCCATGTAGCTGAATAGGTATAGTCACAACCTAGAGTGTTGTAGGTCTCAGGTTCGAGTCCCCAGCAGTCATAGCTTTTTTATACAATTATTGCTGTGGAAATATGTCAGCTGACCTAAAGGGCAGTTGAATATAAAAACATATGTGTTACATTTGAAAAAGCTGAGTGATGCTAAGCTGTGCTTAAACATGGGTAACAACCAGTCCTGTTTGCACATTGCTAAGCTTTGCTAAAACAAGGTTGTGTGAATTTGCGAGATGCTAAGCGGGTTTGCCCAATTCTAAGCAACATGTCACTTTTTTGAATGTTGCAGTATGAAGTGTAAGGGCACTAGCTGGGAATTCTGCAGCATTTTTGGAGACTCATTAAACTGTTGGCATTCCTGGTGGTGCTGGTGAGGGAGAGTGCTTTTGGGCACAGAAATGGTGTGTGCAGGAGTACAGAGTGTTTGTTGGACTCCTGGTCCAAAAGTATGAACCCTGGCTGTTGTAGGATAATTACCAGGGCTCAGAATGTAAAGCTGAAGCCTGGTATCAGTTGGTCAGTGCTACTGGTATCCACCGCACTAGTGAGCAGTGTCTCACCACTGTGATGACTTGAAGCAAGAAAGAGGGGACCCTTAGACACCTGAGTCCAAGATGCTAGAGTTGGGCATGCCCCACAGACATTTAAGTATATTTCTCACTACTTTGCTAAAATACAGGCTGAATCTGTTCAATACTGGTATGTATAATGCTTTGCTTCTCTTCCAACAGGTGCAGTTGAATGGAGTTGCAACATCCAGTCTCATACCTGGCATCGTGCCTGGATGCACCATGAGTGTGGTAAGTACAGATATTTTCTGATACTTTAGTGCAGTAATCAATAAACAATACCAATAACAATAAGTAATAAGGCATAAAGTAGGATTGTGGTTTGATAACTGTGTTATAATAAGTGCAGTAGTGCTGTCTTTATTGCATGTCTGTTCTAATGTTGCTGCAGTCAACTGTGAAACTGAAATAAATAAAGGAAAAACAATAGCCTGATAAATGTACTGCACAACCCACAGTATGGTTCAGGGCTGTCTGCAGCCCACCATTCACTCACATAATGCTCTTTATACCTCCCACTCCAGGAACAAGGTATAAGGGTAAAATAGCCCAAGTTCTGGGTGATATCATGTTTGTACTTCACAGATTCTGAGGAGCAATAATAATAAAGTGTAAAGCAGAATTGTGGTTTCATAACAGTATGTTAGAATAAGTCCAGTAGTGCTGTATTTATTGCATGCCTGTTCTAATGTTGCTGCAGTCAATTGTTACATAATGTGCACATATCCCTTGCAGTCACAGCGTTTGGGTTCTACTCCCATGTCTGCCAACTAAGACACAATGGCTGTCTAGTCTATGTAATGTACACAGACATACCTCCCAAGTGTCACGACTTTTCATAAAATAATGACAACTACCCAATCTGTCTGGTCCATGATAAGCAGATAAATGATTACCTGAAATGCATTGTATGTGCAAATCTGTTTACAGACCACCTTGGTAGTTATGTACATGCACATTATGTGAAACAGTTCTGCTGTGTATTTGTGTACTTGCATTTGTTATTGCTTGGCCCATACTTTCCCATGGCAACAGCTTGAGAGGTATGTATGTAGTACATCATCTATACAAGAATTTGAGTGACTGTAGTCACAACTGACACTGCACATCTGTAGAAGAATGTATTAGCAGTCTGTGTATTAATATAATCTGCAAATTCACTAATAGCATATTTTTTTCTCTCTCCCCACCCCTTATCTTCTTTAATTTATTAATGTCATTTATTATTATTATTATTATTATTATTATTATTATTTAATATTAATATAGTCTGCTTAACTGTTTTGTTGGCATTATGGGTTATTTCATTCTGGTTTGCTGTTAACATACTTACTGTTATGTTATTTAATGTTTTGTTCCACATAATATACCTTAATATGTATTTTTATCAATCAATATTATGTTCCATTATGTTAATACTAACATTAGTTTGGTTATTACTAACCTTAACTTATATTTATACCTAATTTACTATAGCACAACAAGGTAGGCAGGTTCCTGATGATCCACCTACCTTGCCTCTGGCTGTGGCACCTGGGCCCAGCACTTCTGGGACCCAGGCTGGTGTTGCCATCTCTGCTGCCCCTGCACTACCTGTGGCATCAGATATTTCCGCTGCACAGGATGGTGCTCATCCCCTCTCTGAGACTGGTGGTGGAGAAGGTGTTGTCACTTACAATAAACTACCACGTGCTTGGTGCGCAGGATTGTGTACCATGGTTTTGGATGCTGTTTGCACCAGATGGAGAGCATGCTGACCACCCTGGTGTGGTAGGCTCACCCTGAAGCCCAGCCTCCACCCCTGCCACTTTCTGTGCAGTGAAGGAGCAGTGCTAACATTCCCTTGGGTGGGGACTTGAGTCACATTGCTACCTTATGGAGGTACGTGAGACTGGGAAGCCACAACACCTTCCCCATCCAAGTTGTTCACCCCCCTATTATGTCACACCACCCCTGTCTGCTGTCTTGTCTGTTAGCAAAAGCTTCCTCACCTTCCCAACTTACATCCCCCACATGTACCTATTTCCCTTCCCCAACATTCCACTCTCACCTTAAAAAAATGGATTCCTGTCCCCCCAAAAATATTGTCCCATACATAGCTCTCCATTTTGCACACATGTCCATTGGACACAAATAATCTGGTTCAATTGGCTTGACAATGCAGTTATGTTGTCCTCACCCCTCTCTCTGGGGGTGACATCCAAATGTATCTACAAATTCTGTCCAGATGCACAGTTGTTGCTGTACAAGAAATGGATAGCTATAGTTCTTCCCTACACCCTTCCTGCACATACCTACCTACCTTTCACTATGCTTTTTTCCCCTGCTTGCACCCCATTTCACCACTGTCCTATCTCCCCTTTTTTCTTTTCTTTAAAGATTTTTTGTGTGACACTACCCATCACACAGCATCGCTAAGCTCAGCTAAATGAAGCTATATCGATATGTATGTTTTAATGATAATAAATATGTACAAAATAAACACCTATCACCTATTTCAAACCTGAGACCATCGCACCTGCAGACCACTGCATTAACCAGCCACACCACACAGCTGTTAATTAAAACAGGTGGTTTAAGCAAAACATAGAAATTGCAAGTTACCATAATTAAGCATGTGTAAGCACAGCTGTGCATCACGCCACATCATGCAAACTTGCTGAAAAAGTAATGGAAAGACTGGGAATGTATTTTTAGTCTGGTATGGGAGTACACCACTAGAAAGCCAAACACTAATGGATGTAACTGAGGTCTGTAATAACAGATAATTGGCCGCTTTTAATGGCAACATGTACAAATATACCTGCTACAGCATTAATGGAAAAATACATGTTCAGCTTGGACTCTGGTGGAGAAATACATCCCTATAAAGCCAGGCACATAACAATGGATGTAATGGAGGTATGTCACCGACTGTATGTGTGCACTTATACCATCACAGATACATTTGCTGCAACAGTGACTCAGTAGGTCAGTCTGTTAAATGCTGTGCAAACAGTACCTTTTGCCACACATAGTCCTGGGTTCAAATCCAATGGTGTGTAGCATTTAAAGTACACTATTGTGAAGCCATCAATGAATGATTGAGTCATGCACTCTTTAGCCACACAGTGCATTTCAAATGAAATGCCTGCTTATCACTGATGGAAGCCACAGCCTTGCAAATAGGGACACAATTGACATATCCCTATAGCAACACTATAAGTGCATAAAGTGTCATGTCATGCATTAATATGCAACCACAGAGGACTTTAACTTAGGTAATGCAAATGAGGCTTACTAATATCAGAGGTACACCACACAATCACTTCATAATAATATTACAGATTAGCACAGCTGCACAGCTAACATACACATATGGAGGTCCTGTTAGTAACAAAGACTGCAAGTACACATATTCCACATGACTACCATAATGTAACACAGGCCTGACAGTTGCCCAAATAATTCACATAATTGTATAATTATCCCTATGTTGCTCAAGGACACAACAAGCATGTTGCCTAGTACTCTATTAGTGATACCGTTTGTAGATCAGAGTGTAGCATTTTTTGTGCTATGTCTTTAAGAAGCATGCAAGGCTGTGTGTGCACATATAAATTACAGACACATGCAATCCCTAGTGCCATTTTGTAGAAGGAGCCAGAGAGTGAGCATGTATGATTGCAGTAATTAGTTTGTATATGTTACTTAAGTCATAGTCAATAAACCTCTATAGTGATGTGTTTCTTTAGAATAAAGCTGCTTAAACAGAACCCACAAAGACTCTTTTATTCATGTACCAACACAAAAGTGACATGATGTCAGAACCAGGATGGAAAAGAATAAAACATTCGGAGCCATGAGATATAAAGGCAACGGCGAAGGCAAAACCAAGGCAAACCAGTGCAAAAATAACCAGAAGGAATTAAAGGTAATGAAAAGCAACACACATTATTTACTTGATGCACAGAGTCAAGAAAAGGCATTACAAGGGCATAAACCATATTATCAGGCAAGCGGAAAGCTCAAAAAGTTGAACTAAAGAAAATGTTTAAGATAAAAGTGTTTGATGAAACAAATGTGATTAAAGTACAAAATGAACATGTTAAAGATAAAATGAGCATGTTAAAGTACAAAATGAGCATGTTTAAGGCAGAAACAGTGTGTTTAAGGCATAACTGGGGATGTTTAGAGTAAAATGAGCACAAAGAAAGTACTCTGGACATGAAAAAAGAAAAAAGGGATTAAACGAGTACAAAGAATAATAAATAAATGAGAAAGAAATGGGGCACAGTAAAAAAAAAAAAAAATATATATATATATATATATATATATATATATATAAAAAGCAAGGCAACTGCTATGTTGGGCAAAGTGCTGTGTTTGGGGATAACTGAGACTTTGATATCAGAAAAGTAAGTAAAGTCATTTGAAGCATCTCGGCGTGTGCAAACGTGCTTATAGTGTGTGCTTATTACTGTGCATATATTTCAAAGAGTTCACTGTTTGTAGAGTGCAACTATCTTGTATTATTCAATTGAAGTATGGCTGTCTGAAGAAAAGTTATTGTGCTGGCTGTGACAGTTTGCAGAGTGCCACCATTACAAAGTGCTTCTTGTATTGTAAGGATCTGCCTGACAAGGTGCCGCCATTTTGGAAACATTTCAGTGTATTGCACCTAGTTATTTGCAAAATGCGTATATCTCACAAGACATTGAATTTGGGCAACCAAAATCAGATTGTTTGCATTGTGCAATTGCTTAATGACTTTCTTGTACTAAAGAAAGGTGTCTCTTATAAAAGATTACAAGAGTATTTCAGTGCTCATGAATTGCTCAGTTGCATTGCAAAGTTCTTGAATGTTTCTTAAAGCAAACCAAATTAGCGTAAAAAAAACAAAACTACAACACCAAACTGGATGCGTTCCAAACCAGTGGGAACAGTTCAAAAATACGATAGCACAATGGTAAAGTAAAAGTCCAGTAAAATATCCAAAATACCGCTCTTTATTTTAAGCTTTATTCACAGGCTTTTCGTCAGCCACACGCTGACTTCATCAGAAAAACATAAAACAATTATAAAATCAACCACCTGGTTTAAATACATCTTTAAAAAATCACATGATCACTACAATTTCACCTGACATTTAAACTTTTTTTGGTCCCACATCAATTAAAATATAACATAAATACACAATAAAAATCTTGGATATACCTACAACAGGAACGCTAATTATAGTGTATCACATGTGCCTGGTAACAACTAAAGCAGTGTTTACAAAACAATTCTGTGAAGTTATAATGCACCAGTAAAACCAAAAAAAAATAGTAGTTTTACTTTGGTTGTGTCTTGAATTTGTAGATAACAAACAATCTGATTAGACTCACCCAAGTCAGCAGTTCGGTTAAGGTCCCGGCTTTTGTATTCATAAATGGCCAATACAAAACCTTACTGCCGTAATACAGCTCCTGTGGGACAAACAATTTAATTAGACTCACCCAAATCAGCAGTTCAGTTAAGGTCATGGCTTTGTATTTATAAATAAAGAACAATATTGGACTTAGCCGATACAAAACCTTACTGCTGTAATACATCTCCTGTGGGGAAATTGACTCTTCCCCTTTTGTTTGTAAACACGGCTGCATACAAGTAAAGATAAAGGAACCAGTAGGTACCTTCTCGATATTAGTTACAATGATAATATTAAAAAGATAGAATAAGTTATACTGTAAAGGTGTATTTTACCTACACCATCTTAAGGTGAAATCCACTCCTAAACTAACACATTTATAAGTACAGTAAAAATACTTTTAACAACTGTACTAAGAATAATTTAACAAATAATACAATAACCTAATGATAAAAGACAAATATATAGGTACAGGTGTCCCTAAAAAAGAATATGTAACCTCCCTATATTTCTATCACTGTAACTAAATAGGACCAAGGAACAATTCAAAAAATTCAAAGGGTATTCCAAAAATAATAATAATAAATGGCCAACAATTTGTGAAGTACCAGATATAATCTGTTTAGTTGCTGTTTAGTGGTTTAGAAATCAAACCTTTCTAAACAATCAAAATATTCAGCAGAAATATAAATGCCAGGTGTAGCCTATTTGAAAGGTAAAAAATATTATCTATTCAGCCTCTTTAATTTTAAAAGGCAAGTTAAAGTCAAAGTGCCATTAATGGCAGGTGTATGGCACATGTCCAATCTTAGTTGCCATACCAACTCTCTGTATTCCAAGAGTAGGAATGTTGGACCTCCTCTACCATCAGATTTAACCTGGTCTATAACATAAAACTGAAAGGTATGATTTGGATTTTCCAAGGTATGTTTGGATAAGGCATTCTCCTTTTTGCCTTTTCTCATGGCATATAAATGTTCATATATGCATTCGTGTAATTTCCTATCTGTTTTCCTGACATAGAACGCTGGACAACAAGAACATTGAGCTATATATACCACTTGTGTGCTTAGACAATTATATCTTCCCCTGATGTGATATACTAAATCTCTTATTACATATCTAGAACCTGTCTTGATATAACTACAGTACCGGCACATGTGGCATTTAAACATGCCATCCCTGGTACTGAGTGTAGGCAGTTTCTTCTGTAAGATACCCTTAAGGTTGGAACTAGGCAGTTTCTTCTGTAAGATACCCTTAAGGTTGGAACTCCTTCTAAACACTATTCTTGGTCGTTCAACCATTGATCTACCAAGCGAGTCATCCTGAAGTATTAAATTCCAATCTTTCAATATAATGGAAAATAATTCTTTGGCATCCATACTGTACATCAGTATAAAACTGTTGAACATTGGAAGTTCTAGAACTCTATGCATGACATTAGTGTCTAGCTCCAAAGAATCTTGACTGAAAATTGGTTTGTAAACTCCGGTAGCCCTCTTATTCTAGGACCTCTCCTACGAGGTTATTGATGAGATATATTGGATAACCCCTGTTTAAAAACAGGTTGGACATAAAAGAACATTCCTCCAAGAAATCACAGTCTAGGGTTACCATACGGGCAGCCCTGACCAATTGTCCTTTGATAATTGACCTTTTTTGAGAGAATGGGTGGCAACTGTTAAAGTGCACATAGCTGTTCAAAAAAGTCTCAATTCTATGAATCTTGGCTATGAAGCATCTTTTTTCTTTATCTTTCACAAGGTCAATATCCAAGTACGCTACCCTGTCGGTAGTGAAATTGTGGGTGAACTGGAAGAATTCTGTAGATGAATTAAACAACTCCATTAGCTTGTTGACTGTCTCAACATTACCCTTCAGGATGATAAAAATATTGTCCAAAAATCATGTATACAGGGAGACTTTATCCATAAATAGGGGGTTGGAAAGAATGTAGTTGACCTCCCAATATGCCTTGACCAAATTGGCTCCACTGGCTCCACAAGGGGAACCCATCGGCACCCCTATTAACTGATGGAAAAATCTATTGTTGAAAAATACATAATTATGAGTCAAGATTATATCCAGTAGTTCACTAACTATTTGGATTTCACTCACTGGAGCTTTTTTTCGTATTAACATGGCTGGGATCCACTCTAGAGCTACTGAGTGAGGGATGGAGGAATAAAGATCCTTCACATCAACAGTTAAGAAAATACTGTCCTCACTGTAATTAGTCTCGTTGATCCTAGAGAGGAAAGACCAAGAATCTTTTTGAAATTTGAGACTCACTGGTAACATATTTCTTAAGAATACTACCTACTACTTTTGCACAGGCATAAGTGATACTGCCCTGGCACTAACCAGTGGGCATAGGTGGATAGGAAGAGTGTTTGTGGATCTTGGGAGATCCAAAGATGGTAGGAATTCTATATGTAGGTAAGGAAAAGTAATTTAGTAAATCCAGGTCTATGGTTCCATTAATAAACATATCTCTAAAATAGCATGACACTCTGGAATTACCGTGTTTAATTCATTTCTGGATATCTCAGTATATGTGTCGCTACTGACAATGATTTCCATTTTCCTAATATAATCTTCCTCATTCATAACAACCAACCATCCTCCCTTATCAGGTTGCATGACTCTTACTGAAGAGTTGGTTAGTGAATCTAATAACATTTTCTCTTCCTTACTGATGTTGGGTTTATTGCTTTGATTTGGTAAAGGACGGTTTAAAGTATGTCGCATGTCTAATTCACACACTTGTTCAAATACATTTAAAGATGGATGTAGAGGAGGGAAAAAGTACTTGAAATAAAGAAATTGCCTTTGTCCCTAGTAAGGTTTTCTAAAAGTACATGAAAATTTAATTTTCTAACAAATAATTTTAGGTCAATAATAGATTCAAATTCAGGGCACAACCAAAGTAAAACTACTATTTTTTGTTTTACTGGTGTATTATAACTTCACAGAATTGTTTTGTAAACACTGCTTTAGTTGTTACCAGGCACATGTGATACGCTACAATTAGCGTTCCTGTTGTAGGTATATCCAAGATTTTTATCGTGCATTTATGCTATATTTTAATTGATGTGGGACCAAAAAAAGTTTAAATGTCAGGTGAAATGGTAGTGATCATGTGACTTTTAAAGATGTATTTAAACCAGGTGGTTGATTTTATAATTGTTTTATGCTTTTCTGAAGAAGTCAGCGTGTGGATGACGAAAAGCCTGTGAATAGAGCTTAAAATAAAGAGAGGTATTTTGGATATTTTACTGGACTTTTACATTACCATTGTGCTATCGTATTTTTGAACTGTTCCTGCTGGTTCGGAACGCATCCAGTTTTGTTTCTTAAAGCGACGGCTTTAATAAGTGATAATGCATGACTGTTCCGTTCCTGCCTCTATCAATAAATTTCCAAGCAACTACATTAACATTTTTGCTTTTATCAATTCTGATAAAGTAATAATGCATGACTGTTCCATGCCTGCCTCTATCAATACATTTCCAAGTAACTACTTTAGCATTTTTGCCTTTATCAATCCCGATAGCCGATGATTCAGCATTGTTGTCTTTACTTATCGAAAAAGCATTGCAAAAGTCTGAGAAACTTATTGAAGTTGCTAAAGTATCGCAAAATCCCAGAAAGTGTTTTGTTAAGCTCTGTAAAGCAGTAAATAAGTTGAAAAGCTATTCTGCTGGATTTCATAAAGCATTGAAAAAGCTAGAAAGTTATTTCAAAAAACACATTGAAAAAATTATTTTGCTAAATACAATAAAGCATCAAGAAACTAAAAAGCTATTTCATAAAGCACAGTGAAGCATTAAGAAATTTGCAAAGGTATTTTGCTAAGTGCAATAAAGCATCGAGAAGCCCGAGAGGTTTGTTTTCCAAAGTCCAGTCAATTGAAAGCACTATGTGGTTATTTATTCACACAATGGCAACAAGCATAAAGAAAGAAAGGGCAGTTGTAAAGAAAAAGAGCAATAACCAAATTGAATGTTCATGACAATTACTTATGCACACACACACACACACACACACACATATATATATATATATATATATATATGTGTGTGTGTGTGTGTGTGTGTATTTGTATGTATTTGCAAGACCCTTCACTGGTATGTGTTAATATGGCAAACAGATTTAGAAAACCACAAATGCTTGTGTTTGACCAATGTATTGCAGAGAACTGGAAAATATTTGAACAGGAGTATGATATTTTTATACAAGCAGCTTATGCAGATATAGATGCATGCACAAGGGCATTTATTTTATTAAATCTAATAAGATCTGAGACTATATAAAGAGAGTGATCATTTGTATATGCACCAGCAGTGTATGAAGGTGAAAGTGCAGACCGCCATATTGTTGTGCAAGCTGAATCCAGAGAAGGCCCAGAGTGTTTAAAGTGTAAGTTCAGAGAAATGTGCAACTCCCAGATGAACATTACTTTAGAGAGGCATTTGTTTTACACAAGGAATCAGAAACCAGAGGAAACTTTTTCAACTTATATAAATGACTTGAGGAACAAGGCCAAAACATGTTGGTTTGGTTACTTGAAAGATGAACTGATAAAGGATAAACTTGTATGTGGTATTAATAGTGCTGCTGTGAGTAAGATTCTACTTTGTGACAGTGATTTGACATTACTAAGACAACAGAGATTTTTCAGAGCAATGAGGGTGACAGAAAGGCACACGAGCATGCTTACAAATGACAACAGCATGGTTTTAGTAAGCTCCAGAGCAAACATAAACAGTATGCAACATGTGGCAAGCAGAAACTGGCCTAAGCAAAGAGCAATCATAGGAATTCTGAAGAAGGTGGCGAGTATTCCAGAAAGTTCCAGGAGAAGTGCAAGCTCCGCTGCCATCTCAGTGCTATATAAGCATGAGTCCATAAAACCCAAGTCTAGCTTTATTGTTAACTGTCAAAACTGTGGTGCAAATCATGAATCTAAAAGAGAGAAATGTTTAGCATATGGTCAGCAGTGCCATAAATGTAAAAAAAATGGAACCACTTTTTAAAAGTTTTGCAAATCAAGAAAGCCTCACACAGTTGTAAAGAAAGGTCATACAAGAAAACAAGTTGATCAAGTAGAGCCAAAACAATTGGCTTTCTATGTAACTGGTGTATCATTACTGGGAGAAAGAGTTACGCAGTAAACTTATTAACAAGGAGTAAAGTGTTTTGCACAGTTTGGATCAATGGGAAATCCACAGAGCTCAAAGTGGACACTGGTCCAAAGTGCAATGTTATATCAGCAGATACATTTGCAAAAGTAAGAATCAATTAACTACTCAATGTAACCAACAGTGCGAGACTTGTTGAGTACAGAGGTGAAGAAATTCAAACCGAAGATTCAGTAATACTTCCATGTTATTTGGCTGAGAACTGTTACAACTTATTATTCCATGCAGTCCGATGACCAGTGCAATCTTTATTAGGTCTCAAAGTCAAAGATAGTTTGAGAATGAATCTCTTTCTTTTGCTAAAGATGTTCATCATGTGAGTGCAGTTCTAAGTTCATGTTTTGCAGAAGCCATTTTCTCAGAGTATGCTGATGTTTTTCATGACAAGTTGGGCAAGTATGCAGTTGTGCATTCTGTGAAATTAGACCTCAAAGTCACTCCAGTGGTCAGACCAGCAAGAAGAGTTCTGATAGCTATGCGAGATAAAGTCAAAGCTCAGTTGGACAAGGTGATGCAGCAAGGTGAGATTTATCCATTCATAGAACCAACTAAATGGGTGTCATCCATGGTAGCCTCTCACAAGAAAGGCTCAGAAGAAATCAGAATGTGCATTGACCCTAGAGATTTGAACAAAGCATTAAAGAGGCCGTATCATCCAATGGGCAGAGTGGAGGAAGTTGCAGCTCTAATACCAAAAGCTACTGTATTTTCTGTTTTGGATGCAAAGATTTTATTTTGTCAAGTGATGCTTGATCACAAATCCTCATTTCCAACTACTTTTAGTACCCCATTTGGCAGATACAGATTTCGAAGAATGCCATTTGGAATAAATTCTGTAAGTGACATTTTTCAGCATGCAATGGAATATTTTTTTCAGGTTATCCTTGTGCCATGATAGTACATGATCTACTAGTTGGAGGCAATGGTGAAGCAGAGCATGACAGAAACCTCAAGAAAGTTATACATAGAGCACATGAAGTAAATTTGAAGCTCAATCCTCTGAAGTGCAAATTCAGACTTCCAGAAGTGACCTACATAGGACATTTGTTTACAAGTACAGGCTTAAAAGCTGATCCAACTAAACAAACAGCTATTTTAGAGATACCAGCACCCGATAATGTGCAGAGTTTACAGTATTTTCTGGGCATAGTCAGCTATTTAGGCAAGTGTATACCAGATTTCAATGAGTTGACAGTACTGTTAAGACAGCTAACATGAAAGAATGTCATATGGTCATGGTTACAGCATCATCAGAAGGTGTTTGATGACCTTAAGCAGAAAATTGCGCCCCCCCCCCCCACGTTAAGGTACTATGATGTGAATAAACCAGTTATCCTATATTGTGATGCTTCTAATTTTGGTCTTGGTGCAGTTATTCTACAAGAAGGCAAACCAGTAGCCTATGCATCTAGGACACTTACTCAAACTGAAATGCATTATGCTCAAATTGAGAAATAACTTCTAGCCATAGTTTTTGCATGTTCCACATTTCACGATTATATTTATGGTCGAGCTATTCAGATCAAAACTGATCATCAGCCTCTAGTTACTATTCTCCAAGAAACCTATGCAGTCTGCTCCAGTGAGATTACAAAGAATGATGCTCAAATTGCAAAGTACCATTTCAAAATAGACTACACTAAAGGTAGAATTGCTTTATCTGGCTGATACTTTATCCAGATCACCCAGAAGTACAACAGAACTGCTTGATGCTGAAAATTTTGACTTTGATGTAATGTCAGTGCATAATGTTTCCACCACTAGACTTGATGAGTTGAGATCACACTATAGCTGATCAAATTTCACAAAAGCTCAATCACTACATCAATGTTGGATGGCTATCAAAACAATCTGGTGTATCACCTGAGGTGCAATTATACTTTCCCTACAGAGATGAATTATTGATGGAAAATGGTATCATTTTCAAAGGTCCTAAAATTGTTGCTCCTGCTTTATTACAGCAGGAATATATTCAGATTTTGCATCGTGGCCACCCAGGTTTATTATCCACTAAGAGAAGGGCAGGAGAACTAATATTTTGGCGTTCATTATCCAAACACATTGATAGTGTTCTTTCTTCTTGTTCAATATGTAATAGTACATAAAAAGATCCACTTCATTTAAATCCAATACCTGAAATACCTTGGTCTATCTTTGAATGAAATAATAAACACTATTTGTTTTTGGTAGACTCTTAGTCAAACTGGTTTTAAATTGATCTGCTACCAAACTTAACCTCAACAGCTGTTATCACTAAGCATAAACATCATTTTTCAGTTCATGGTAGTCCTCACAAGCTATATTCTGACAATGGTACTCAATTTCCTAGCCAGTTGTTTTAGAAATTTGTGAGAGAATGGACTTTGTACATGTCCAAGTAGTCTTGAATATGCTCAATCCAATGGTCTAGCTGAGCGTGCGGTACAGAGTGCAAAGCAATTACTTGGAA
>NW_025049175.1:0-22919 GCF_019279795.1 Protopterus annectens | reverse complement strand
ATTAGAAGAATGCAAGATGCCATGAATCCCAGAGCCTGCAGGGATTTTCTCTTTGCAGTAAGCTCTGGTACTTTTTGCAAGCATTTTAAGTAGTGAGATAGTTGCCCTTTTGTTTGTCTGTTGTTAGGTAAGCCATCTGAGTGTTTGTGTCCAAGTTGGCACCCAGGAAGGTAATTTTCGAGAGGGTGTTAGTTTTGATTTCTCCTTGTTGATGGTGTATCCCAGAGAAAGCAGTAAACGTGTCACATATGCTAGATGTTTGAGAAGTGAATGAAGTTTGCTGTCCCGCTTGGATCAGGCAGTCGCTCCAGATAAGGGTAAATTTGTATCCCTTGAAGTCTGCAGTATGCAATCACTGATGCCAGGCACTTTGTGAATACTCTGGGCGCAGTAGATAAGCCAAAGGCAATGCAGAGAATTGATGATAGTGTTTTGAACCTGCAAGAAATCTGAGGTATCTTCTGCAACTTTGTCTGATTGGGACATGCAGGTATGCCTCTCTGAGGTCCAATGTTACCAGCCAAAACCCCTTGCCTCCAGCATGGGAAGGAGTTGCTGTAGTGTGAGCATCTTGAATTTTGGCACTAGAAGAAATGTGTGTTGAGAATGGATAAGTCCAGAATGGGTCTCCAGTCGCTTTACTTTCTTGGCACCAGAAAAAGCCTTGAATAAAAACCTTGTGCTTGTTGGTGCGTAGGGTACCTTTTAGTATAGCCCCATGTTTAGGAGCTTTGCAATTTGTAGTTGTGCCTCTACCCTTGTTGATTTTGTGGTAGGTTTGGCATGCCTCTATTTTGGAAGAGTGTGGAAATGAAATTTGTAGCCTCTGTTTATTATGTCCAGAATCCATTTGTCTGTTGTGAGAATATGCCAATTGTTTGCAAATAGTGCCAGTTTCCTCCCAAAGGTGCTGCCAGTTGAATTCTGCTTGGCATGGAAATGAGGAGTCATTGGCGTTTGCTTTCTGTACTGCTTTCCCTGTGCACCGTCGAGTCACCACTTCTTGGCGAGGTGATTGCCATTGTCTGCCCCTGAAGGATGCTTGGTTTGTCCTCTGCCCCTTCCGCTGCCTGTATCTGCCCTTTGGGCTTTGTCAGTCGTTGGAAAGGACCAGTTTTTTGATGGCCAATTCCTGCTGAACCTTGGTGGCTGTGAACCTGTAAGAAAGCTTTGACAGTTTGCATAGATTTTGCCTTTTCTTCCATTTTCACGTGAAATATCCTCAGCATTACCACCAAAAGAACATCCTTATGTAATGGTGCATCTAGAATTTTTGCTTTTCACTTGATCTTGAAGATTTTGTTCCTTAGCCATGCATGTCTGCGAATGACTGCTCCAGTGGCGGCTGATCTGCTGGAGGCCCTCTAGTGCATCATAACCACATTGTAAGGTGTGCTTGCCCACTTGCTCAGCACTATGCATCATATCCTGCAACTCTTTAAATCTGGTTGTTCAGGTTGTGACATTTTGTTTTTAATTGTGATAACAGAAATTGCTGATATCTAATCATATGAAACTGGCAGTTTAAGGCCCTCATGGCAAGTGGCGAGGTGTAAACTTTCTTTTCCCCACCTTTCTAGAGATCTAGATTCCCTTTCGAAGGCAGTGGGTTCTTGGCCGTAGCCTTAATTCCTTTAGGGCCTTGAGAAATAGTTTCAGGATCTGCATTATGGCCTTTATAGAGGAACTGATGAGAATTAGGAACTCTGTAATACCTATCCGGCTTAACAGGTGCAGGAGGCAAAGAATCAGGATTTAAACAGGCTCGAGTATACATCATCTAAAACCTCCAAAACAGGAGGAATAGCCAGAGGCCTATGCTGAGGGTAACCATAGGAATTCCCTGAGCCTTTTCTTGAGTCGAAAATCTTGGCCTTCCCAATGGAAGTGCTCTCTCAATGAGTGTAAAGTTTCCCCAAAGGAAAAATCCTCAGGGGGATACAGAAGGAATGGACTGCTCTGCATCCGAATCCTCAAAGGAGAATAAGACTGTTCTTCAGCATCAGAATGTTCTGATAAAATGGAATCTTGGTCAGAAGGAGGAGAATCCTCCTCTACTCTGGGTCTCTTGTCAGGAGGGGCCTGTGAGCCTCTAATAAGAGTGATCAGGTCTTCAGCCATTTTAAGCATGTGCTTCTTAGGCGTGGGCCCAGGTCTTGGGCCTTGTGAGGGCAGGCCTAGAAAGTTGTTTGGCTGATTTTGCTTTTGTAAAGGCCTTGATGGAAAAGGAAGATGAAGGCCGAAATACACCATGAGTGGATGTAGATCTATCCACATTGGTGGTTCGACATGAGCAGGTGCTTCGTAGTAGTTTGGGAAAGGGCAAGAACCAGCGGTCTCAGGCACAGAAGACCCCGCCGAGGAGGTGTGGGTAGTCAGGGACTGCAAAGTGCCTCACTGAGAACCGCCCACGGAGCTTGTTTGGCTGGTGCGGTGGAGGCCGCAGTTCTCGACTGACGGTCCTTTTCTTTGCGCTTTCTGGACATAGCGGTAGTCGAGTATCCGACATTTTATAGTTAGCGCTTTTCCAAAATAATGTTGGCGACTCGCCCGGCCTTGATAGTGCGTTTATTGAAAGTAGCACAAAAGCGGCAGCCCGAGACGTGGTCTGGGCCAAACAGGGTATGCAAAGGAATGGAAATCCTTATGCATTTGCTTCCCACAAGAAATACAATTATTAACTTTTTCTGACATCGGTCTGAGGCAAGAAAAGGTTCCCCACGGGTACTTAGCTTTAATGAAGACTTCGGTTCGAAATTTTTCGTAATTCAGGAGCTGGTCAACCGGCACTTGCGAACTGCTTCTGCTTCGGGCACCGCGCGGCAAAAAAGACTGAAGAAGATGGCGTCGGCTGTGTCCTTTATACTCTAGCCTTCCTGACGTCAGAAGAGTACGCGACAGCAACGGCGCGGACCAAGACTTTGGAATTCGGCCGACCGAGGGACCGCCTGCCGGCTGAAAACCCATATGTAACTACTGCAGCTGTAATGCACGATGAACATCGGAGCCGACAGGTGCTGGGCCCGGGAGGAGTTTTCACCTCACATGGAGGCCCCGACTGTGCTGAGCAGTCAGGGGACCGTTTTCTAGACCTATCTTTGTGCATCCTGTTAGAATCCAAAGGCGAAGAGATGGGAGTTTGAGCCCCTGAGGCCTGGGAGGGAAAAAAAGTAGAGTTGTGTACACCTACCATAAATGTAGATGTTCGAGTGTATTCACTGTTGCAGTCATCACATATGGGTTATTCCTGCCAGGGTAGCCCTCGGCCAGCCCGAATACCAGAGGCTTAGCATTTCTGCGTCAGTTGCTGTCACTTCGGGACTGATGTCAGGTCGTCAGTAGCATAAAGTAAGGCAGCCGACGCCATTACATCAGTTTTTCTTGCCCTAACTGTCAGGGGCCCCCAAGTGGGAGCCAGGTTATGGTGGAAGAACCCCCACCAGTAGAAAGTAAATACCAAAAGGTTCCTTGTAAGGAGAGAGAGAGAGAGAGAGAGAAAAAGAAGAGGGGGTGGAGGGAGGGAAACCAGGGCTGCAACAGTGAATACATGCAAACATCTACATTTATGGTAAGTGTACACAACTGTACAGTGTTCTTCATGTTTCACTGTTCCAGTCATCACATTCGGGTTGATTCCCAAAGCTGAGGAAAAGGGTGGAGGCAGTCAAGGAGACTAGCGGATGGCTAGGATGCCCTGCAAGACTGCAGTGGCAAAGCCTACCCCAGATTTGGAGAAGATAGGCAGGTGGTAATGTTTGGTGAAAGTGTGAACAGATGTCCAGCTGGCAGCTTCCAGGATGTCCAGTGGTGCAGGCTGCTCTGGTGGAGTGCAATCTGACCCCCTTAAGGGGAGGTTTTCCATGTTGCTTGTAACAGAAATGGATGCAGTGTGCTATCCATTTGGAAATTGTTTGGAGATGGCTTTGCCCTCTGCCCCTGCAGCAAAGATAACCAGTAATTGATCAGACTTTTTGAATGATTTAGTCCTGTCTAGATAGAATCTGAGCTCTCTGTGCACATCTAGAGACTGCAGGATCCTTTCCCCATTATTTTGTGGGTTAGGGAAAAAGGTGGGCAAATGAATGGACTGGTTGAGAGCCACACTGGACACCACTTTGGGCATGAAGGATGGGTTATTCCTGAGGGAAACCCTGTCAGCATGGAAGATGATGAAGGGCTCCACAGCCATGAGTGCGTGTAGCTCGGAGACTCTTCTGGCTGAAGTGATGGCTAGAAGAAATGCTGTCTTCCAGGAGAAAAATTTTAACTCTGCTGAAGATGCTAGTTCAAAGGGGGGCAGGGTGAACTTTTCCATTACAAAGTTAAGGTCCCAAACTGGGGTAGGTGCTCTTCTGGGCGGCCTCAATTTGCTAGCCCCTCTTAGGAATTGCTTGATTAGAGGGTGTGAGAAAAGGGGCTGCTCAGTGTGAAAATGAGCAGAGATGGCACAGGCATGAATTTTAATAGAGGAAAAAGAGAGACCACTGTGTAGCAGGTCAGCTAGGTAATCCAGGATGAGAGGTAGGGGGAGGGCTGTGCCATATCGGCTCCCTTAGCCTGAATACAGGTGTAGAACCTTTTCCATTTGTCAGCATAAGACTTTCTAATGCTAGGGCATCTGGCCTCATGTATAACATCTAGAACCAGTTTACTGAGTTTGGCAGATTGATCAGTGGTCAGGGAATAAGCCAGGCTGTCAAATTGAGGGTCTGCAATTTGGGATGCATGAATTCTCCTTCCCTCTGGGTCAGGAGGGTTGGGGTCTGAGTGAGATGCCATGGTGGCAGTGGGAACAGGCTGCACAGCAGTGGGTACCAGTGCTGGCGAGACCAGTCTGGAGCAATAAGAATTGTCCTTGTTTTTTTCCTCCTTTATTTTGAGTAGTACCCTGGTGATGAAAGGTAGTGGAGGAAATGCATAGACCGATAGATTGACCCAGGGGAAGGATAGGGCATCCACCTTCCTAGCCATGCAGTGATGCTCCCTGCCGCAGAACTTGCCGAGCTGATGGTTGGTGTGGGAGGCAAAGAGGTCCACCTTCAGGGTGCCCCATTTCTGGGTTATTAGGGTGAAGGTTCTTTTGTCTAGCTGCCACTCGTGTGGGTCCAGAAGATTTCTGCTTAAGTGATCCGCCAGAGAGTTTAGAGAACCTGGCAGGGATTGTGCTAACAGGTGGAGGTGCATGGCAGAGGCTGTGTGCCAAAGGGTCATGGCCAGCCAGCATAGAGGGTAGGAGTAAGTCCCTCCCTGCTTGTTGATATACCACGTCACAGGGTGTTGTCTGTTTTGACCAGGAGAGCCCCTGGGGAGAGAAGGGGCCTGAAAGTTGTCAATGTGTGCTGGACAGCTAACATCTCTTTTTGAATGATGTGCAGATGGATTTGCTGTGGGCTCTATTGGCCCTGTATGCACCTGCCATCCAGGTGTGCACCCCAGACATAGTCTGATGCATCTGTGGTGAGGGTCTGGCCGGCGGGGGGTGGTGAGAAAGGTAGTCGCTTGTTGTGGAAGCATGCTGCTGCCCACCAAAGAAAATCTTTCCTTAGGTAAGGTATCATTGATATAATAGTTTTCCAGGTCTTGAGAGTGTTGACACCAAAGAATTTTTAAGTACCATTGAAGCTTCCTCATATGCAGTCTGGCATATGGAATGAGTAGAATGCAAGATGCCATGAACCCCACAGCTTGCAGGATTTTCCTTGCAGATAACTGGGGGTCTGATGGCTAGTTGAGAGAAGCAGACTATCAGGTAAGTTTGCTTTTCCGGTGTAAGGAATGCCATCTGGGATGCTGTGTCCAGGCTTTCTCCCAGGAATATAATCCTCTGGGTGGGTACTAGTTTGGATTTCTTTTCATTGATAGTGTACACTAGGGAGGTCAGTAGGGACTTTACAAAGGCCAGGTGCTTCAGCAGCTTTTCCTGACTGTCTGCCTGAATTAGGCAGTCTAAGTATGGGTAAATTTGGATATTCCTTTGCCTGCAAAAGGCAATGGCGGGAGCCAGACATTTTCTGAAAACTCTGGGAGCAGCAGATAATCCAAAGGGAAGTGCAGAGAACTGAAAGTGCAAAGATCTTGCCCTGAAACGTAGATATTTCCTGCATGATTCCCTGACAAGGATGTGGAGGCAGGCCTCTTTTAGGTCTAGGGTGGTTAGCCAAGCATCCTTGGAGAGCATGGGTAGCAGTTGCTGGAGGGTGAGCATTTTGAATTTTGGTATCACCAGGAAGGTATTTAGAATGGCTAGATCGAGGATGGGGCACCAGGTGCCCTCTTTTCTGGGTACCAGAAAAAGTCTGGAGTAGAAACCTTGGCCTATCTGTTCTGCAGGAACATGCTCTATTGCCTTCATAGAGAGCAGGAAAAAGACTTGCTTTTTCACCTCTGCCCACTGGTTTGGAGGTAGATCTGGGAAGCCTTTTGGGGTTGGAAGAGTGTGGAAAGAAAATATGTATCCATGGGACACTATGTTGAGGACTCAGCGGTCATTGGTAATGGTGGCCCAGGTGCTTGCGTGAAAGGAGAGTTTTCCTCCTAGGGGTAAGTGCAGGTGTGCAGACGGAGGGGGTGGAGGAGGAGAGTCATTGTGAGTTCTTACAATGAGAGGGTGGCTTAGAACTCCCTGGTTTGGAAGTGAAGGCATTCCACTGTTTTGATCTCTGCATTCCCTGTGGCTGCTGTCTGGGGGGGGTCTACTTCCCCAGGGTCTGGGCTGAACTGACCTGGTAGGAGCAGGAAAGGAACAGTGCTTGGAGGGGCAATGCCTGCTGAAACTGGGTAACTGGACCTGTAGGAAATCCTTAACTTTTTGCATAGATTTAGCTTTTTCTTCCATCTTTTTTAAGACCTCCTCTGCCTTAGTGCCAAATAAGTTGTCTTTGTGCAAGGGCGAATCCAATAATTTAAATTTAACATGGTCTGGCAAGGGCTGTTCCTTAAGCCATGCATGCCTTCTAAGGACAGAACCATGACTGTTGCCCTGCAAGAAGCTTCTAGGGCATTAAAACCACAGTGTAAGGTGTGCTTAAGTCACTTGACCTGCAGAATACATTAACTCTTGTAACTCTTTAGATTCTGCACAAGCAGGAAAGGAAGACACCTTTTGTTTGAGAAGTTCCATGGTATGTTGTTGAAATTTTAGCATATAAAACCAGCAATTTAGTGCTCTGATAGCAAGAGTAGCAGTGGTGTATACTTTTTTTACCCCGTCTGTCTAGTGCCTGGGAATCCCTATCTGAGGGGGTGGGATTCATAGTAGAGGTTGCTTTAACTCCTTTAGGCCCTTGAGAAATTACCTCAGGGTCAGCAGTAGGATTTTTGAAAAGAAATTTGTGAGAGTCAGGGACTCTGTAATACCTGTCAGGTTTTCTGGGTGCAGGAGGGAGGGTGTCAGGAGTCAAACTGGATTCCAGGAAAATATCGTCCACAGCATCCAGGACTGGGGGAATGGCCAAGGGTCTGTGCTGTGGAAGATCTAAGAATTCTCTGAGTCTCTTTTTAGATTGAGGGTAGTCCTGACATTCCCATTGGAAATGCTCCCTTAAGGTATGAAGGGTTTCCCCAAAGGAAAAGCCCTTGGGTGGAGAGGCTGAAAGAATGGAATCCTCTGCATCAGAATTCTCATAAGCAGAGAGGGGTTGCATGTCTTCATATTCAGAGGCATCAGAGTCATCAGACTCCTGTTCAGACAAAACTACTGGGGACAGATCTCTTTTTCTTTTGGAAGGGGTAGCTTGGCTTCCCCTGATAAGCATGATAAGGTCTTCTGCCATTTTAAGCATTTGAGACTGAGGTAAGGAAGCAGGTGCCAGAGATTGGGTTGTCGGTTTCTTGGGTGTGGTTCGTACCCTGGGCCTTAGAAACTCGGTAGTTTTCAAAAGAACGGTAGACACGCAAGAAGTCATCGGTTTGTGTTAAAAATCGGTAGTGTGAAGTACCTCCTCGAAAGCCAGTGCCTGCTCAGCGACTCTGGACCCATCCAAGGGAGAGACAACCGCAGGATCCTTAGTCAAAGAAGAGTTTTGCGGCATACTGGACTCCGAAAGGGTCTAGCTAGCGGCCTGCGAATCCACAGAAGCAAGCATCAAGGGCTGCGAAAGCACCTCACTGAGGACCAGAGAACTGACGACTAGCTTAACGGAAGCGTTGTCGGTAGGTTTGGACCCAAGCAGCCTGTGTCTGTCTTTATCCTTACATTTTTTCAGAAAATCTGCTGTCAGATGGCTTACTGAAGCCATATCAGAGTTTGAGGACTGTAATCGAAAATATCTAGCTACAATAAGGGCCCGAAGACGTATAGTTCTGGTGCTAAACAAAGCACAAAAGCGACAGCGAGAGATGTTGTGGTCTGGGCCTAAACAAGTGATACAGTAAGAATGAAAGTCTCAGCATGGTATTTGCTTTCCATAGGCGAGACAAGTGTTAACTTTTTCTGACAAGGGTTGGTGCAAGAAAAAAGGATCCCCAATGGGGTACTTAGCTTTAGAAGACTTCAGCTTCAATTCGGAAGATGAAACTCAGGTAGGGGCCGACCGGCACTCATGAAAACTGCTTCTGCTTTGGGCTCCTCGGCAAGAAAGACTGATGTAATTGCATCGGCTGCCCTACTTTAACACTACTGACACCCTGACGTCAGTCCTGAAGCGGCAGCAACTGAGGCAGAAATACTAAGCCTCTGGTATTCGGGCCAGCCGAGAGCTACCCTGGCAGGGATAACCCAAATGCGATGACTGCAACAGTGAAACACAAAGAACATCATAGTAGTGGCTGCTACCGTGGAAGACAAAGTGGGGACAGCCATCCCCGATGCTGATAAGAGGCCTTTCATGACCAACTTAGCCCTCCGGTCTTTGAGGGCTCTAGGATTAAAGCCTGCACAAATTGGTCAGGCTGTGTCGAGATGAGCCACACCTAGATAAACAATGCAGAGTGTGGCAATCAGCCAGAGAAAGCTTGTGGCCAAACTCTCTGCATTTCCTAAAGACAGGCTTAGGAACATCTGCCATGTCTAAGAAGGGACACACACACACACACACACACACACACACACACACACACACACACACACACACACACACACACACACACACACACACACACTAGTGCTAACTGGGTGAAGAGTAAAGGGGAACACAGGGAAACACAAACACTAACCTTTAACTTTTATTTCGTACCAACAGTCAACGTGGGTGTACTGGAGGTAAAGTTAAGAATTTTAGGGGAAACTAGCTTTCCAAAAAGTCAAACACTTACCAAAAAACACTAAACGCCTGGAGCTTGAGACCATGCTGCTGGGCTGCAAACGAGATCTGAGGGAGGGAAGGAAGGAAGGAGATGGAGGGGCATTATGGGTAGGGGAAGAGCCTACAGCTTGGATCAGATGCTGGTGATGCGGCCGTCTCGGATCCAAATACCCACAGGTTGAAGTTCAAATGAAGTAAACTACTTCAGATCAATACTTCTATTTAAGAGTGAACCTACAAGCTATCCTAAAAATTATTGCCTTCCAATGACGTATAAACTATACACTGGAATTGATGCCAACAGAGTTTACAGTCATTTAGAAGAAAATATAATCATGCCAATTGAACAAAAGTGTAATGAAAGTCACATGGAACAAAAGATCATGTGTTGCTAAATAAAGTCATAATGGAGAAACGCAAAAAGGGGAAGAATCTAAATATGGCATGGATTAATTATAAAAAAGCATTTCACGGTATCACACATTCATGGATAAAAGAGTGATTAGAAATGTACAAGACACACCCTACACTGATCAATTACATTACAGTGACCATGAAACAGTGGCAGACCACTTTGCAATTAAATCATGACAAAGGACAAATTATTATTCCAGGGATAAAACTTCAAAGGGAGATATTCCAGGGTGACTCCCTGTCACCGCTGCTATTGTCTTGCCTATAACCCATTAAGCTGTCTACTTAACAGAATAGGCCATGGCTATAATTTGGGTCCTAGAAAACAGAGTTAAGACTTCTCACCTTCTTTTTGTCGATGATATAAAACTGTAAAAGTCATCAGATGAGGAACTGAATGCACAACTCCAAGTAGTCAAAACTTTTTTGGATGATATAAGTTTGTCATTTGGTCTTGATAAATATGCAAACGCAACCTTTAAAGCAGGAAAACTGCAGCACCAAGAAAACATCAGTTTAGGACAAGAATGTGATATAAAAGAACTTGAGCAAGAGGGAGTGTATAAATAACTGGGAACTGATGAAGGATCAACAACAAAACATAAACAAATGTGAATAAAACTTAGTAAGGAATATTTTAGAACACTTAAATTAATTCTGAAAACAGCACTGACATCTAGGAACAAAATTCAAGCTATAAACCAATTTGCTCTTCCTGTCCTCACTTACAGTTTTGCAGTGACTGACTGGTCCAAAAAGGTGTTGAATAGATTAGACGGGAAAATAAGAAGGATGCTTCATGCTCATTGAATGATTTCAGTGCATACCAAAATTATATATTCCCCGTTCCAAAGGAGGTATGGGCCTCCTTGAAACTCATTACATGTACAGATCTGCAATCATGGGACTGCACACATAACTGCTGACCTCACAAGACCCAAACGTAGTGAAAAGTTTGAAACGAGAATAAATCTAAGATGACTTCCTTGCTTAGTCTAACAGAAGCAATTCAGCGTCAAGCAGGAATGGAAATCAAACCAGAAGTAGAAAAAAAATCAGACAGGAACTGAATGTGCCAAAAAACAAAAGAAAGAATATCAGGTGAAGGATCAGATGAGAAGGCAAGAAATGTGGAAAATGTATAAATACAGTTCCAAGTACAGAAAATTTCTGAAAGAACCTCATGTTGATCAGGATCAAATGCAGGAATGGTTATGGAGAGGCAAATTCAAACCAAAAGATGAAAGATGAATATAGGCGGCCCAAGACAGTGAGCTGCGTACACGTTGGTTTAAAAAGTGCATTGAACATGTGGAAGAAACAGACAAATGTAGATTTTGGGAAACAGTAGCATACCTTGTTGCTGGTTGTGACATACTAATGGCAGAAAGACTGCATACTGAAAGGCATAATAATGTGGCCAGACTGGTGCTCTGGGAATTATGCAAACATTATGGTATTAAAGTAGCTGAAAAACACTAGAAACATGAACCAAAGAGCATCATAAAAAAAGGTGATTACAGCATCCTGAGGGATGGTATAAACAGATTCACAGCCCCCTCTCCCTCTGTAGGAACTGGCGCCAATATCCAAAACTACACCAAAACACTATAAGAGCATTTCTATACATGCATGGAATCAGAAATACTCGATAGACTAAATCATCCTCTGCAAGGAAGAGTAAACCTGTCTGTTGGACATCTACAATAAATAAAATCTATAACAAAAGGAAAAAAATTGCTGTCCAAGACAAAGGAGCAGGTGCCCAACTGGAAGCAATGTCTCCTTAGCCTGAACAAGCAAATAAGAGCACTAGTGAAAGCCTTCAAAGCACACTTCGAGTCCAAATTGGCCACATCTATTAGAGACAATCATAAGTCCTTCATCACATATGTCCTCAACCTCAAAGGACGCACCCAGATCTGTTCAGAACTGGTGGTCAAGGACACCACATATACAAATGTCATAGATATGGCAAACTTGCTGGCTGACAGATTCAATCAGGACATCCCCAGTACCTGCTCCCTTCCCCTTATATCTAGGGAAAAGGTCATCACTGCTCTCCCAAAGGCAAAAAATACAGCCTCCATGGGACCCGATTAACATTCCAGGCTGCATCCTATGTGAACTCAGGCAGGAACTTGCAACACCATTAGGCACCCTATTCAACTAAAGCCTGAGTACTGGCTTAATCCCAGCTGAGTGGAGGACAGCCACTGTCATCCCTTTACACAAAGGTGGAGTGTCCACCGATCCGGGAAATTATAGACCCATCAGCTTAACTAGCCTGATCTGCAAGGCCATGGAACGGATCATGGACCTCATTAACAAGGACATTGGCAACCTCCAAACACTCAATCCCACAAAGTTTGCTTCATCAAGGGGAGGTCATGTCTGCTAAATTTGGTCGACTTCTTTGAGACAGTCACCAAAGGCATGGACGTGGAGAAGATGGTGCACACCCACCTTGACCTGGCTAAAGCCTTTGACACTATTCCCCACTCAGGCATAACAGATAAACTCTCTCAACTAGGCATCAATCCATATGTTACCAGATGGGTAGCAAATTGGCTCACTGATAGAATCCACCTAGTCAAAATAGGGGAAGCCATCTCAAGCAGTAAACACGCAACAAGCAGTGTACCCCAGGGTGCGGTGTTGGGGCCTCTGTTATTTGGGATATACTTTTCTGAGGTGCAGACCAAAACCAGTGGGCTATGGCTGACCAAGTTTGCAGATGACTGCAAACTGGCTGCTGTCATCAATTCCCCTAGAGATGTGGACATCCTCCAAGAGGGGCTCACTCAGACAAATGGCCTCAAGCCGAATACCAAAAAATGCATCATCATCCCCTTTGGAGAGAGTGACGTCCCCACAAATTATTACATTAACTACAACATCTTAAGCATGCAATCAGTCATGAGGGATTTCGGCACCCAGGATGATAGCAACCTGACTTTTGACCACCATGTTGCTTCCGTTGTACAGAAAGCCTTCTACATGGCCCACATCATAAGTAAGGGTATCTCATCCAGGGACAAGGAGGTCATAACATCCCTGTATTCTTCCCTTATAAGGTCTATTATTGAGTACAACACCCCTTTTGGCATGTAACTCGCAAAGCACATGCTGCAGCTGGAGAGACCACATAGGTTCATCACCAGAAAAATCCAGGGCCTCAAGCATCTAACATGCACAGAGACTAAAAGCCCTATCCCTCAACTCAGTTTCACACAGACTCATCAAGGTTGACCTCTGTCTGGGATACAAGGCGATCATGGACCCCATCTTAATGAGACTGCTGCATATCCGCAAGTCAAGCTCCACTCGTGTAACCCGCACGGGAGGCCTCAACCTGGTCTGTGACATTAACAAGACTTGCTGGCAGGACAGATTTGTGTCCCAGAGACTCCCCTATCTATGGAATAGACTCCCTCTCCACATCAAGCAGAGTACCTCTTTACTCCTTTTTAAGCACAACCTGGATAACTGGATGGGAAACAGAAAATATACCCCATGGGATTCCACCCATGTCCCTGCTAGACAGGGGAATCAAGTGCTGATTTGTCTAAACATCGGCTAAACTCTTGGCTAGGCTTATAAGGGCCTCAGAGCCAATAGCCTAGTAACATCCTATGATCCTAAGTCTATATCACATGGGATCACTCATTACCCACAGTTCAAAAGAAAGATGAGAGAAAACCAGATATAGAGGTCCATGAAAAGACAAAAGTAACACAGATCATTGAAATCGCTACACCCAGTGACTACAGTGTCCTGCATACAGAGAGAGAGACCGTCATAAAATATCAGAATTTGCAGGTAGAAATGAGAGCAATGTGAAAGAAAGATACCCAGACAGTTCCAATAGTAGCAGGAACAATGGGTCTTTTAAAAAAAAAAAATAAAAAAATCTACAATCGTATTTAGATATGCTACCAATACATGTAACTCCGCACAAATTGCAGGAGGAGTCATAACTGGGCACATTGCGGGTGCTGCGAAGGGCACTTCTGGCTGACACCCAAGATTGAAACAATACTAATTTCATGAAATTTAATGAAATTTAATTATACTTTGACTTAGGAATGGGGTCCATTCCAGTCAAGATATTAGAAACCCAAAAGACTTGGAGAAACAAAAAATGGAGTAACCTGTGGTGATGACACCTGCCTAGGTGGTAGAGAAGGGGAGACTAATGTTGTTGTAGCTAAAAGGAAGTCACCAGCAAGTTTTAGCGACTCTACATCTTTAACAAGATCTTGGGAAGTAGAAGCAGAGGACGGAAGACAAAGAAACCTTCATTGTCAGGTAAATGACATGGCATCCATCCTCCATGCCTGAGGACAGGGAGTCTTGGAGCAAAACAGCTACAGTTGTCTGTTGTGAATGGAGGCAAACAGGTCTGTTTGAGGAATACCCCCATATGTCGACCATGTCTAGGTAGATCTCCTAGTTCAGCATCCATTCATTAGGGTCTTCCTTTGATCTGCTTAGAAAGTCTGCCAGGACACTTTCCTGAAAAGGAATGTAAACTGCTTGGAAGGACAAGTTTGCTTTTATGGTGTGTTCCCATGCTAGAAGCACCAGTATGCATAGCTGATAAGACTTTGTCTCCCCTCATTTGTTTATGTACCATCTGACTCTAATGCCTGTGAAAATTCTGAGGAGACCTGGAGGCCATATGATAGAGAAATTCTGCAGGGCCCGAATCAGTGCTCGCATCTCATTCAGGTCAATGTGTTCTGTTCTTTGATTTGGTGGCCATTGCTCCTGTACTCTCAAACAGCCTGCCCATACCCCCAGGCTAGATCTGAGGCATCTGTGTGCAGGTCCTGGTGAGGTATCTGCAGCTTGAGTAGGAGGGCCTGGGTTGAGGTTTACTAGGAGTCCCGGGATGGATGGGACAAGATAAATTTCGGGTACTAAAAAATCTTGCTCACATGGAGTCTGGCAAAGGGCATCATGGGTACGCTTGCTGCCATTGATGCCAAAGTCCTGAAAAACCTCCCTTGAAGTGCAGGTTTGAAAGGGCAAAAACACTGGAAGTAGATGGAGAGGGCTTGTACCTCGTCTTGTGGGAGGAAGTCCCATGAGTGGCATGTCCAGTTTGCAGCCCAGAAGGACCAGGTCTTGGACAGGATTCAGAATGGACTTTAAGTTGATCATGAACCCCACACTCTAGGAGGGAAAACAGTGAAGATGAGATGCCACAGAAGGATCTGTTAAGAAGGTACCTGTATTAACAGGTAGTCTAGATATAGGAATATTTGACGTCTGCAAAAGGTGATGACTGGTGCCAGACATTTTGTGAAAAACATGGGAGCTGCAGGTAAAGCAGAGAACTGAAAGTGTGATGAAGAAGCAGAAAATCTTAAATATTTCCTGAATAAAGGGTGAATGGGGATGTGAATATAAGCATCATTCACATCCAAAGACACCAGGAAGGCCTGGGGGAGGATGAAAGGCAAAGAGAGTCTGGAGTTAAAACATCTTGAAGGAGGGGACCTTGAGAAAGGTATTGAAAAGGGACAAATCCAGAACAGGTTTCCATTCTCCTTCTCTTCTGGGTACTAGAAAAAGTATGGAAAAAAAAAAAACACTTTTCCAACGAAGATCCTAATGAATGGATTCTGAACCAAGTATAGGAAGTAAGAGGTTTATGTGATTGGGAGGGAGTGGAGAAATGCCTTTGAAAGGTGAAATCGCCTTCCAGGTCCATCCCACACCCCTGCTTGAATAATAGAAAGGACCCATTTGTCTGAAGTTATGACCTACCAGTTTGAAAGAGATGAGGTCAGTCTTTTTGACAAAGGGATGGGGGGTTGGGGGAGACTGAGGAGATAGAAAATAGGCTGATTTGTCTGGATAAGGAGGACTTGCAGACTTAGAATGTCTGGGCTTATCTTGAAATTACTTTATTTATTTTTTTGCCGTTTTGTGAGGGTCTACAGTCACTGTGAGAGACGGAGGAAGACTTAGCCAAGTAGTTTCTCTGATACTCGGGGACAGAGGTGAGGAAAATTAGTTTTCAACCCTTCATACTTTTGCCTTGTTCTTGCAAGGCTTTAAACAGGTTGGCTGCTTCAGGACCAAGTAAGTTCCTATTTACTGAGGATGCCAGAAACTTAGCTTTAATGTCTTCAATTAAGGACTGTGAGCAAAGCCATGCACCCCTTCTAATGCCAGATCTAACAGTAGTTGCTGTGGAAGAAGCTTCCACTGCATCACAACTACACTTGGTGCTATGACTAGCAACATGTAAAGCCAGAGCCACCAGACATGACTTGCTGCTTAAATCCAAGCATTTCCAGGGAAGAAGAGTTTTATTCAAATTAGCCAGAACGGACAATAGACATTTTGTCATTTGAGTCCTGACTTGTGTGGAAAATAAAGATTTACAGGACTTAATGCATTCTGCTAAACAAGTTGGAAAACATACTTTGCAATGTGGTTTTGATTCTTTAGAGGCCTCTTGCAGGGCTGCTGTTACTGGGTCTGTGCTTAGAAGGCATGCTTGGCATAAGGAGCAATCTTTGCCTGATCATGTTAAAGCAAAATTGTTGGATGCTCCTTTAAATCAGGACCACCTGTTTGGCAACAAGGCTGAAGAAGTTCTTAAAAAGATGGAAGATAAAGCTAAATCTATGAAAACTGTTAAGGATTTTTTACAAGCGCAACCTCCTAGATTTAGTAGGCACTAGCCCACTAAGAATTGGTCCTTTCCAGTCCCTTCCAGGTCTTCTCAAGCTAAACCCAGGCACAGCAAAAACCCCAGGTTTCAGTCCCAGGAGACTCTCAGAACCAAGCAGTGAGGGGCCTCCACTTCCAAATTTGGAAATAACAAGACACCCCCCCTATGGTAAACAGTCTCAATGACTTCCTTTTAAAATTTCCAAGCACTTATCTTTTGACTGCCCCTTTGGAGGGGGGGGGGGGGGGGGGGTTTGCTCTTCATGCAAAGAAAGTACAGTTTTGTATCTACCATAAATGTAGATGTTCGAGTGCTATTACAGCTGCAGTAATCACAGATGGGTTTTCAGCCATCAGACGGTCCCTCGGTCGGCCGAATTCCAAAGTCTTGGTCCGGCGTCGGTTGTCGTCGCCTACTCTTCTGACGTCAGGAAGGCCAGAGTATATAAGACACAGCCGACGCCATGTTCTTCAGTCTTTCTTGCCCCAGATGTCAGGTGCCCCCAAAAGGAAGGCAATACATAAATAAGTCTTATCCACATGTGTAAGCAATGAAAAGTAATGCAAAATCAGTGTAAGCAAGCAAATAAAACATAGCAGGATAACCCAGTCAGGAGGTATGAAGAGGTTGTCAGGCCCCATGTCCTTACCAAGTGGGGAAGGAGGGAGGGAAACCTGTACTGCAGCTGTAATAGCACTCGAACATCTACATTTATGGTAGGTACAAAACTGTACTATGTTCATCGTGGCACAGCTGCAGTAATCACAGATGGGTAGAGTCCCAAAAGCTATGCATAGGGTGGTAGGAATTAAGAGGAACTGGGTTGAGCCAGAATGCCCTGCAAAACAGCAGTGGCAAAGCCTGCTCTAGTTCTGGAATATAAGGGCAGGTGGTAGTGTTTTGTGAAGGTATGTACAGAACTCCAAGTGGCTGCCTCCAAAATATCCTTAGTAGGCACACCTCTGAGGAAGGCTGTAGAGGTGGCTGTGGCCCTGGTGGAGTGAGATCTGATTCCAGTAGGGACAGATTTCCCATGATAGGAGTAACAAAATCGTATGCAGTGGCCAATCCACTTGGAAATGGTCTGTTTGGTAACTGGATTCCCTTGAGCCCCCAGGGCATAGGACACAAAAAGCTGTTCTGATTTCCTGAAGGACTTTGTTCTGTCCAAATAGTAACGTAGCTGCCTATGGATGTCTAAAGAGTGAAGCAGCCTTTCCCCTTTGTTTTGAGGGTTAGGATAAAAGGTAGGTAGGTGTATGGCTTGGTTTAAGGGTACCCTGGATACCACTTTTGGCATAAAAGATGGGTTAGTACGAAGGGAAACCCTATCCTGATGGAAGATGAGGAAGGGCTGCACCGCCATGAGGGCCTGTAATTCAGAAACCCTACGAGCTGAAGTGATGGCCAGAAGAAAAGCTGTTTTCCAGGACAAATATTGCAGATCTGTTGAGGCAGCAGGTTCAAAGGGAGGCAATGTTAATTTTTCTAGTATGTAGTTAAGGTCCCAGGCTGGTATCGGTTGCTTCCTTGGAGGTCTTATATTCTTAGCCCCTCTGAGGAACTGCCGTAAGAGTGGGTGTGAGAACAAAGGAGGATCTGTGTTGAATTTTGCAGAAATGGCTGAGGCATGTATTTTAATGGAAGAAAATGAAAGTCCACTGTTCAGTAGTTCAGCTAGGTACTGTAAAACCTGAGGCAAGTTCAATTTTCTAGGGTCCTGGTCTCTTTTCTCATTCCAACAGCAAAATCGCTTCCATTTTGCGGAGTAAGCTTTTCTAGTAGATGGTCTTCTGGCCTCCAAAATGACATCCTGCACCTCCTTGGAGAGAAGGGTTTGTTGTGGTGTTAAGGAATTTTCCATGCAGCGAGGTTGAGTGTTTTCAGCTGACTGTGTAGGGTTTTGTAGCTGTTCTGAGTCAGCAGAAGAGGTATTAGAGGCAAGGACCAGGGAGGAGAATGTGCTAGACTCCTCAGGAGTGGATACCAGTGTTGCCTTGGCCAATCTGGAGCAATCAGTATCATCCTCGGATTGTCTGTTCTTGCTTTCAAAAGTACCTTGGGCAAAAGAGGCAGAGGTGGGAATGCATAAACTGTCCATGCTGTCCAACTGAATGAAAAGGCGTCCACTTTCCAGGCCTTTGGATGGAAGGTCCTTGAACAAAACTTTTTCAATTGATGGTTCCTGTGGGAGGCAAAAAGATCTATGTCTGGCCTCCCCCACGCTTGGATTATCTCTGTAAACACCTGAGGATGTAACTTCCATTCGTGTGGATCTGTCATATTCCTGCTCAGAGTGTCTGCCAGTGTGTTTTCCAGTCCTGGCAAGTACTGTGCTTGAAGTTCGATTTGTCTTTCCAGAGCCAAGTTCCAAAGAGTCATGGCTAGTCTGCACAAGGGGTATGAATGTGTTCCTCCTTGTTTGTTTATGTACCACATTACCGTGGTGTTGTCTGTTTTTATCAGTAATTGTCCTGGATGCAGGAAGTCCTTGAAAGCTGTAATTGCATTTATTACTGCTAGCATTTCTTTTTGATTGATGTGAAGGTGCTTTTCCTTTTGGGACCATCTTCCCTGAATGCACCTGTCCTTCATGTGTGCCCCCCAGGCGTAATCTGAGGCGTCTGTGGTTATGACTTGTTTTGCTTGAGGCTTGCAGAATGGAAGGCCTGTGTTTACTTGACATGCTTGGGCCCACCATAGAAATTCCTTTTTCAGACATGGAATTATTGGTATTAATTGCTTCCAAACTGTGACTGTGTTGAGACCATAGATTTTTTAGGTACCATTGCAGTTTCCTCATATGCAGCTTTGCACATGGGATTAGAAGAATGCAAGATGCCATGAATCCCAGAGCCTGCAGGATTTTCCTTGCAGTAAGCCTGGTACTTTTTGCTAGTGTTTTGAAGTACTGAGATAGTTGCCCTTGTTTTTCTGGCGTAAGATATGCCATCTAGGTGTTTGTGTCCAAGCTGGCACCCAGGAAGGTTATTTTCTGAGATGGTGTTAGCCTTGATTTCTCCTTGTTGATGGTGTATCCCAGAGAAAGCAGTAAATCAAGGCTCACATATGCCAGATGTTCTAGTAGTATGTGTTTGCTGTCCGCTTGGACCAGGCAGTCGTCCAGATAAGGGTAAATTTGTATCCCTTGCAGTCTGCAATAGGCAATCACTGATGCCAGGCACTTTGTGAATACTCTGGTAGCAGTAGATAAGCCAAAGCGCAATGCAGAGAATTGATAGTGGATTGAACCTGCAAGAAATCTGAGGTATCTTCTGCAACTTTGTCTGATTGGGACATGCAGGTATGCCTCCTTGAGGTCCAATGTTACCAGCCAAAACTCCTTGCCCAGCATGGGAAGAAGTTGCTGTAATGTGAGCATCTTGAATTTTGATGCAGTAGAAATGTGTTTAGGATGGATAAGTCCAGAATGGGTCTCCAGTCGGTTCCTTTTCTTGGTACCAGAAAGAGTCTTGAATAAAAACCTTGACCTTGCTGGTGCGTAGGTACCTTTTGTATAGCTCTCATGTTTAGGAGCTTTGAAATTTGCAGTTGTGCCTCTGCCCTTTGATTTTGTGGCAGGTTTGGCATGCCTCTCATTTTTGGAAGAGTGTGAAACTGAAATTTGTAGCCTCTGTTTATAATGTCCAGTATCCATTTGTCTGTTGTGACAATATGCCAATTGCTTGCAAATAATGCTAGTTTCCCTCCCAAAGGTGCTGCCAACTGAAACTTGTTTGGCATGGAAATGAGGGAGTCATTGGGTTTGCTTCCTGTATTGTTGTGCACTGTCTTCACCACCTCTTGGTGCTGGAGATTGCCATTGTCTGCCTCTATATGATCCTTGTGATTGCCCTCTGCCCCTTGTATCTCCCTCTTTGGGGCTTGTCAGTGGCTGGAAAGGACCAGTTTTTTGAAGGCCAATTCCTGCTAAAACGTGGTGGCTGGACCTGTAGGAAAGCTTTGACAGTTTGCATAGACTTGGCTTTTTCTTCCATTTTTCGTAGTATATCCTCAGCAGTAGTACCAAAAAGTACATCCTTTTGTAAAGGAGCATCAAGAAGATTAGCTTTCACATGCTCAGGCAAATTTTGTTCCCTAAGCCAGGCATGTCTGCGAATGACTGACCCTGTAGCAGCTCTACTGAGGCCTCTAGGGCATCATAACCACATTGTAAGGTGTGTTTACCCACTTGCTCCACTATGCATCATATCATGTAACTCTTTTAAATCTGGTTGTTCAGGTTGGAGACATTTTGTTTTTAATTGTGATATACAAGTACTGTTGATATTTAGTCATGTGAAACTGGCAGTTTAAGGCCCTCATGGCTAGTGTGGCCGAGGTGTATACCTTCACCCCACCTTTCTAGGATCTGGATTCCCTTTCTGCAGGAAGTGGATTCTTGGCAGTGGAGGCCTTTAACCTTAGGGCCTTGTGAAATGGTTTCAGGGTCAGCATTATGGCCTTTGTAGAGAAACTGGTGAGAACTGGGTACTCTGTAATATCTATCAGGCTTTACTGGTGCAGGAGGCAGAGAATCAGGGTTAAGACAAGCCTCGAATAGACATCATCCAGTACCTCCAAAAACAGGGGGTATAGCCAAAGGTCTGTGTTGAGGTAATCAAAGAAATTCCCTAAGTCTTTTCTTGGGAATCTGAAAAGTCTTGGCCTTCCCAATGGAGGTGTTTTCTCAAGGTGTGCAAGAGCTTCCCCAAAAGAAAAATCCTCAGGGGGATACAGAAGGAATGGACTGTTCTGCATCCGAATCCTCAAAAGGAGAGTAAGAGTGTTCCTCTGCATCAGAATGTTCAGATAAAATGGATCCCTGATCAGAAGAGGGGGATTCTTCCTCCACTCTGGGTCTCTTGTCAGGAGGGGGCTGAGAACCTCTGATAAGAGTTATTAGATCCTCAGCCATCTTAAGCATCTGCTTCTTAGGCATAGGTCCTGGAGATGGGCCTTGAGCAGCAGGCCTAGTGTGAGGTCTGGCTGCCTTGGATTTAGTGAAGGCCTTGATAGAGAAGGAAGATGAAGGCCTAAATACACCGTGGGTGGAGGTGGATCTGTCCACATTAGTAGGTTCGACAGAAACCGGGGCTTCGGTTGTAGTCTGGGAAAGGGCCGATGACCCAGCGGCCTCGGGTACAGAAGACACCGCCAAAGGAGTGTCGTCGGTAGTCAGGGACTGCAAAGGCGTCGCTGAGAACCGGAGCACGTAGCCTGTTTTGGCGTGGTCGGTGGAAACCACTGGTCTAGCGTGGTCAGTCCTTTCCTTGCGTTTTGGATAAAACGGTAGTCGGAGTGTCCACGACATTTTATAGTCAAAAGCTGAACCAAAAAGTGTTGGGCTAACTCCGCCCGACGCTTGATAGTGCTTATTGAAGGTGGCGCCAGCGACAGCCGAGACGCCGTGGTCTGGGCCCAAACAAGGTATGCAAAGGAATGGAAATCCTTATGCGGTATTTGCTTCCACAAGAAATACAATTATTAACTTTTCTGACATCGGTCTGAGGCAAGAAAAAGATTCTAACGGGTACTTAGCTTTAGTGAAGACTTGGTTCCAAATATTTTCGTAATTCAGGAGCTGGCCGACCGGCACTTGCGAACTGCTTCTGCTTCGGCACCACGCTGCAAAAAGACTGAAAGAACAGCGTGGCCGGCTGTGTCTTATATCTCTGGCCTTCCTGACGCCAGAAGAGTAGCGACGACAACCGGCCTTGGACCAAGACTTTGGAATTGGCCCGATCGAGGACCGCCTGACGGCTGAAAACCCATCTGTGATTACTGCAGCTGTATGTACGATGAACATCTGGGAACTCATAACCCAGGACAAATGGGTTTTAAATATAGTGTCCCAGGGATACAGCTTTCATTTTCACACGTTGCCAACACCAAATGGGTGGCCAGACCTACCCCCAAATCAGTGGGCAGAGGCTCAAAAAAAAGTACTTTCCCTCTTAAGCATGGGGGCTATTTAACTGGTACCAGAAGAGGAAAAGGGACAAGGTTTCTACTCCGACTTTTTCTGGTACCCAGAAAAGACAAATCATGGTGTCCAATCCTGGATCTGTCTACTCTAAACACCTTTCTGGAGATTCCAAAATTCAAGATGCTGACTCTTCATCAATTACTTCTTATGCTAGGCAAAGATGCCTGGTTGGCAACACTACATTTAAAAGAAGCATACCTGCACATCCCAATCAGGGAATCGTGCAGAAGATACCTAAGCTTCAAAGCAGGCTGCACGTATTATCAGTTCTCTGCACTGCCCTTTGGCTTGTCTACTGAGCCCAGGGTATTCACAAAGTGCCTGGCTCCAGTTATTGCATTTTGCAGGCAAAGAAGTATTCAAATATACCCATACCTGGACGATTGTCTAATTCAGGCAGAAAGCCAGGGCATACTTTTAAATCATATGGCGTTTGTAAAAAGGGTTCTAACTTGTCTGAAGTACACCATAAATGAAAAGAAATCACAACTGGTACCCTGTCAACAAATTACATTCCTGGGAGCAAGCTTGAATACAACTTCCCAAATGGCTTACCTTACACCAGAAAAGCAAATTCATT
>NW_025049174.1:0-21280 GCF_019279795.1 Protopterus annectens | reverse complement strand
AGGGCCCCATTTGAAAAAGGAAGATCTAGCAGCTCTTCAAATTCACTGCACATTGGTGACTCAGCATTAAAGGACACTACTCATCCCAACCTCAGGGGACTCAGGTTTAAGGCTTGGAAGATGTCCTATTAATTTCTGTCACTTAGTCTCCATTTACGTGGTTTGAATCCTACAAGAATGACCATCACAAGGAAATTGTACTTGGGTAAGGTGAATTCGAATATTCCGTTTATCTGGAAGTGGGTAGACCCATCAGCCTCAAAGTTCTGTATTAATTTTCAGAACTCTCTGAACAAGGCTGGGCTTAATTATGCCTAAGGTCAACTAGAAAATCCATTTCCCCAGCGTAGGATATAAAGTTCATGATTGAGAAAACTAAACTTCTTCCCAATGACCCTATAGCTTCAGATAGCCATCTTGAATTTTCTTTTCATAGTGCCATCACATCAGCCTGCTTACAAAGCTCCAGGCCTTTATCTGCAGGGAATCTTTTATGGCCTTCCTTAGAGAAGGGATATCTCAGGACACCCCCCCCTTATTCATACCCTGTGTGGACCACAAACTCTGAATCTATCTGTGTAGTGGCCCTATTAAAAATGAGTGAAAGGATTCTCTGTGGCTGTTTTGTATTGGTATTTTTATACACCAAGCACATGTCAGAGATTTTTTTCTTGGGTAGATAACACATGCTGGAAGTATAATGGGGAAAGAGGTAACTGGGAACATGTTTTTTACAAATGTAATGAGCTGGCAGGTTTAAAAAAAATCCCCTCAGAGTACTAGATCAGAAATCCTGGGGAAGAAAATTACTGTAACTAAGAAAATGATAATTTTGAGCTGGGACACGACGTAAATTGTCTAGACATAAGGCCTTGCTAAGGATAATGCTATTGGCTGCCAAAAACAATTCATAGAAAATTGAAATCAGACTCTCAATTAGCTGTAATTGAAGTACTGGACATTTTAAGGAGATAATAGAACTGGAGGTGGGATCTTCTTTATAAAAGGGAAGGAGCAAATGAAATTTGAGAACGGTGCATCCAGAATAATGCTCAGGGGGGGTGAGGTTTAAAGGAATGCAGTAACTGAGCAATTTATATAATGCTACAGTGAATGATTGTTAAAAACGGGCATACATATTGCTTGAAAAATGTTAGTTTTTTGTCTTCTATGAATGTATGTGTACCTATGTCACTGTCTAAAGTGCGAGTTAATAAAGATATTTAAAAAATAAATAAATAAATAGCCAAGAAAGACAATTTGACAAACTGCTAGTCTCCTTTATGCCAGGAAAATATGGAAAATCAGTAGTTGTATAGGCCCAATTCCAAAAGACTTGCTCTCAGTGTAATGGAATCTGGCCCTAGGTGCAAGTTTGTTTATAGATAGGGCTTGCACCTGCTACGAGCAAGTCTTTCAGAATCAGGGCAGACTTGCACTGAGGGGCACTCTTTTGGAATCGGACCCTACAGATTCTCAAAAATGTTTGCAAATTGTGATATCTTGTGTTATTATCAGTGCTGTTAAGACATGACATGTCCAGGTCAGGACAGACTACACAAGCGCAGCTGTCACCGCTGCAGCCTTCAGCAGTGTTTCAGCTTAAAATAACTTAGGATGCATTTGGAGCTCAGTGCACACATTTGTAGCATTACAATTTGCCTGTTCAGCCAGAAAGTAGAGCGGGTTCGCTTGATGCTGTATATCATGGCATGCTGCAGCTCTCTACCCAGATCTGGGTCAAGGAGCCTTGCTAGGTTGTAAATAAATGCAGTGCAGCAATGATCCTTTGAATGAACATGGTAGTTATGTCAGGTTAGTTACCCTAACCGTAGATGTTTAATTAGAAGGAGCATTGCTTTAGTAGGAGCTCAGTCACATTTCTCCTTTTATTCTTTTCCTGAAAAGTCTCTTGAATCAAGCAGTAAATGCCAGTGTAGCCTTGAAGGTTGATTTTTGTCCTGCTGGAATATTTTTATTGTAACTCAGTTTTTTTTCCTCTGGTAAATGCTACCTGGATCTTTTGCATGATGCATTAAAAGATGTCTTCTCATTCTTGTTATAACCCCCTTAAGTGCAGGTTGGAGAGAATGTAGGTGTACTGCTTGGTAAATTGTCTCTTAAAACTGAACTATTGCTTGGTTATTGTGAAATTGCATGCTGATGCTGTCAGCAGGGGAGATGGTGTACGAGTGCTGTAGAAGCCTAGCCAAATGACTGCTGTCAGCCTGTGGCTAAATCCCTTTCATTTATAAATGCATAACAGTAGCTGTACCATTTGAAGAATTATAGTTATGGTTATTGTCAGCTGTGGTTTGCACTGCACATCCCAAGCACTCTGTCTACTTCAAATGGCTTTGCCATTGACAATTCATATAAGGACAAATGAGCAATATGAGCCATACCTTTCGCAGAACAGGGAAAGTGCTTTGATTTAAGACTCTTCCTAGTGCCAAAAATTGTCATTTAAGAGCCAGTTTACTTATCAAAGTAAGTTTAAGATATTGACAGTAAAAATGCATGCTGTGTTGATGCAAGGCATATTATTGTTAACCATGGGCCCAGGGTGGAGCCTTGGAGAAAGTGCTGCATTCTAAGTTAATACAGAATGCCATAACAGTAAACTGTTGGCCTCAGTTACTGTTATGGTGACAGTAACCATAGGCCCCTGTTGCTCCCCTAATGGAAATGCTGCTGGGCACGGTCTTTAGTTGGCGGCCCGGTGAAAATTATTTTTTTCCCATGCAAATGTTTTAATGAATAGAAAGGTTTATGTTTGCCTAGTATCCTTTTGTATTGTAATTCCTGCACTGATTAACTACCTATTCAAATATCTGCTGTCATGGTCTTTATATGCACATGATTGTGTTTTAAATAGGCACTAGACTATTTTTAAATGGTGGACACTTTCTAGCAGACTCTCAAAATGGCTTCTGAAAGGGGGCGGTATTGGCAGTATTTATTTTAGTAACTGAGATCCAAAGAAATGGTCCAAGTGAGAGAGAGAGAGAGAGAGAGAGAGAGGTATACTGCTGATGTTCTCTACAAGGTTTTAGAACTACATGGCTATGACTCATTGTGTCAAAGTCTTTGGAGAGTCTGTTTGGAATAGTTGACTATAGACCAACTTTAGTTATCTGGAAAGTGAATATATTACTGTAAGCTGGAGCTGATTAACATTAGTATCCTTATCTGGCTGTTAGTGGTGACACAGAGCTCAGAGTTTGGGTCCATTACTGTTCTAGATATAGTTTGGGTCCATTACTGTTCTAGATATAAATGTAGGCAGTGTGCTAACTGGAAGGTATGATATTGTATCTTGGATAAATCCTAGTCCTAAAGTACCTTTGTTATGCTCCTGTCTCAAATGCAGGTATAGTTTTAGTATGCCTAATCAAGAAAGGCAGTTTCACAATGCTGAACCTGTTGGCAAGATATTTATCCTCCACTTTAAGTGTCTTTGGCACTTTATTTGGTGCAGTTAATTGCATGAGGGTTGCTGCCATCCAGGAGGTAGTGTACGAGTTTGTGAGATGAGGTGTGCATGTGTAAAGTGGGGAAACTGAACTGAACAAGATGAGCTTGCCGAGTTTAGTGAATTAATGGTATAAAAGGGAATGAATGCCATCTGTAATGTGTAAAGCTCTGTTGCTATTTGAATTTTCCTATTAAGTTTAGGAATAGTGCTCAGTTCTGCCCCACTATAAACTTGTTTTGGTACTAGTACTTTTTTCAGGTGTTAGTTATCTCTCTTTGGTTATTACCATATTCTTTAATGCCCATCCATTTTTTCTTTTTAAATTTGACTGCTTTACAGATTCAGAGATTAATATCAAATGTATGGGCTTCAAGGAACTTAACCTCAGCCATGCCGTGTTGTAATATATTCCTATTAATTGTCTAGTCATTTGTTAAAGGCGATGAGGTCTAAACAGGAGTAGGAGCTGTGTAAGTACTGAAGATGTCTTCATTACTAGTGAAGGTTCTGAAGTTAAGTGTATATGGACATGTGCCACACTTTCCATGTTGTAATTCCACACAGAGAACCTTCAGTAGGAAGAGATCTTTTGTTGCCCAGAATATAAAGCAGAAGTGACCTTATTTAATGCTATAAAACTTAAGACAATTCTTTTAGCATATTTGAGTAGCCAAAGCCTCTGAGCACCTGATTCCTTTTAGCAGTGAGCCTGTGCACCATTTGTTTTGTCAGAAGCATATGGACTGGTACTTAACTCAGTGAGGTGAAGAGGGTCTTGATGACCTCCCTAGACTGACTAGGATTCTGACTATCATGGTGTCATTCAAAGGGGGTCAAATATTTGTCAGCATGGGATCGACAGGCCATGCTGCTTCAGCAGGGGTGGCCTGCATCTGTTCCTCTATGGTTCTGATTATTGACAAAGACCTTGTCAGAGCATAGTGCTTTTTTAGACAATGCCAACCTAATAAGCTCACCAATGTAATGAAACAAGCAAAGGAAAATGTGAAGGTGTTACTCCTCAAATACTAGGAATATACACAAAAAATTCCACTCCCTACAAGCCCTTCTTACCCTGGGGCACATGGACATCTGTGTAGTGAATGAGACATGATTGAAAACAGCATTCCAGTTGTCAAGAGCTGTAACACCTTTCACATGTTTGGATCAGCTTTTGTACAGGAGGGGAAAAAAGATGGAGGTGTCTCTGTCTACATCCAAAAGTACTCACATAGATGCTGGTAAATCAGCATGATGTATTAGACTCAGAGCTTCATGTCCAAATAAATCAGAAAGGTCCTGTACCACATATTGCTAGCTATACAAGTCCATTTGACAAAAGAAAGCCATATTGCCTATGTACGGGAAGTAGAATCACTCAGTATTGAACCCAGTATCATTTTGCTAGGTGATCTAAACTATCCATCTATAGACTGGGAAACCTACACCACCACTAGTGCACAAGCACAGAGATTCCTGGACTTTGAGTATTAGTTGCAAGGCATGTGTATTGACAGAGTACCCACTAGGGGGAATAACATCTTGGATCTTGTCCTTACTGATATGGGAACATCTTGCACCATCACATGCATATCTTCATCACTTGTTAGGCCTGACCATAAAGCAGTCTCCTTCAAAATAAAATTGAAACCAGAGATCCTTTCCACCCAGGGTACCTTTAGAAATTTCTTTAAGACAATTTACCTACTCCTAAGTAATACATTGACAAGCTTCAAATCCCCATCAAACCTAGTTAAATCTACTGAATACACAAGTCTATACCACCACACTATCCCAATGTAAACAGCTGCAGAGATGCAGCTGTACCCTGTAGGAACAAGTGCAGGGTAAATATCAGAAGCAAATCTGCATAGTGAAAGGCAGTGGGAGTCCTACGTAGTTGGTGTTGCCTCATGCATATGAGAGCATGCTAAGAAGGATAACACATAGTACAGATATTCCTGGGTCACTACTGGTTACTCCAGCTGATGTGGTATTTGCCCATCTGTTCTCACTATGTTCTTCCTGTGATCTAATTGGCAATCCCTCAAATCAACAGGTATTTACACTGAACCTAGAATTGATCTAAATCACTTTATGTGGAATGGTGTCAAAAACATTTATGAAACTGAGAGAATCTGCATGTACAAACAACCCATTGCAACTCTGACTTCCAGTACAATGTTGCCTTTGTTCTTCTGAAACAATTTGATTAGTATTGATTAGTATTGTTTCTATAATAATGAGTATGATGCACATAAGACTTGGTAGGTTGATAGTTCCTTGTGTTGACTGTGGATTGCTGTTTATGGATAAGGACTACAGTGGCCTGTTGCCATATTCTGAGGACAAAACTTGTGGACAAACTGTTATCCATGTGATGTTCTTCATCTCACATTGCTGCAGTCCTTACACTTGGGTAGTCCGCTGTCCTCGGTCGGCCCGAATATCAAAGTATAAGGCTGACGTCGGTCAAGGCGCATTAGACTGACATCAGGACGTCAGGGTACAAATGCGCATGACCGACGTCATATCCTCAGTCTTTTTTGCTGCATGGTCCGTTGCAGAAGCAGCGTTGAAAGTGCCGTTCGGCGTTCTGAAATTTTTCGAATTCGGAGTTTCAGACAGAGTCAAAGTTGGCTAAGTACCCCGTTGGGGAATATTTTTGTTTTTTCTTGCCTCAGTGGTTTACCGGATGTCAGAAAAAGTGAATAACTGTATTTCTTGTGGGAAACAGATACCGCATAGAGATTATCATACTTTGTGTATTCCTTGTTTAGGGCCTGAGCACGACGTTGTTGGGTGTCGCTTTTGTGCTAGATTTAATAAGCGCACTATTAAGAGAAGGTTAGATTGTGCCAGGTTAGTCTTCGGGAAGCGGTGCAATTATAATATGCCGTCGGATGTTCTGGCGTCCGCTTCAAGAAGCGCAAGGACAAAGCAGCTAAGCCTAGGCAAGAAGAGCCGCCATTACGGACGCGGTTCTTTAGAGGTGTCGGTGGAGCCGGGGTTCCGCCGGAGGTTTCTCTGGAGTCCCAGGGGAGACTTTGTTATTGCAGGATGTGGCGCTCAGGAGGCAGGTCAGGCTGAAGGGCTTCTCAGGTTACTGTACTCCTCCCTTCCTAGGGTGGTTAGGCCCTCTCCTTCTGTTTCCAAGGCTTCTCCCAGAGGCAGGCCAGGTTTAGCTTCAGTTGGTGTCACTCCTAGTTCTTCAGGATCTGTGCCCAAGAAGCATATGCTTAAAATGGCTGAAGATTTGATTACTTTAATTAGAGGTTCTTTGCCCCCTCCTGACAAGAGACCTAGGGTGGAACCTGAGTTGGGGAGTTTTGAGCAGGCTTCGGATGTTTGAGTCTTTGGTTGAAGACTTGCAGGAGTATTCTCCTTATTCTGATTCTGATGTGGATGATTCTACTCCTTCTGCTTCTCTTCCTGAGGATTTTTCTTTTTCAGAGACTCTTCATTCCATGAGGGAGCATTTTAAGTGGGAAGGTCAGGACTTCTCTGATTCCAGGAAAAGGCTTAGGGAATTTTTGTTTTTACCCCAGCATAGGCCTTTGGCTATACCTCCTGTTCTGGATGTTGTGGAAGATGTGTTTGCAGAGGCTTCTCTTAATCCTGATTCCTTGCCTCCTGCTCCTGTTAAACCGGATAGGTATTACAGGGTGCCTGAAGCTCATAAGTATCTTTTAAGAGTCCTAGGGCGGACCCAGAAACTGTTAGTCAGGGGCCTAAGGGTGTTAAGGCTTCTGTTGTTAAAAATCCGGTTCCTCCAGATAGAGGCCAGGGCTTTGGATAGATGGGGAAAGAAAGTCTATACTTCTTCCACCCCAGCTATGAGGGCTTTGAATTGCCAGTTTCACATGTTGAAATACCAAAACTATCTACTTTCTCAACTGAAGTCTAAGGTAGATGCTCTGGCGGAAGGTATTGAGTGTAAAGAGTTGCAAGATTTAGTACATGTTTCTGAACAGGTGGGTAAGCATTCTTTGCAATGTGGTTTTGATGCTGTACAGGCCTCGTCTAGGGTGGCTGCCACTGGGTCAGTTCTTCGCAGGCATGCCTGGCTGAGGGATCAGAATTTATCTGACCATGTTAAGACAAGGATTTTAGATGCTCCTTTACAATCTGATGTGTTTGGTACACCTGTTGAGGCAGTCTTAAAGAAAATGGAAGACAAGGCTAAGTCTATGCAGACTGTTAAAGATTTTTTGCAGGTTCAGCCTCCGAAGTTTAGTAGAAATTGGCCTACCAAGGGGTGGACGTATCCTTCTTATGATTCCCAGTCTAGGGGTAGATCTAGACGTGGTAGGGGCAGAGCTCAGGGCTCTTTCAGGCCTAGAACAGGGAGTTCACTTGCACAGTCTTCGGGTGAGGGCAGGGGTCAGTCCTTTCGTAAACAGACCCAATGACCTACCTTTTCAGCTGCCAGAGCTTTCTCGCCTGGCAGCACCTTTGGGAGGAAGGTTGGCACTTTTCAAGGAAAATTGGAGTTTAATTACCCAAGACAGATGGGTATTGGATATCATACACCAAGGTTACAGGTTTTATTTCCATACCTTGCCTCCTTTCAAAGGCATGCCAGACGTTCCTCCTCAGCAAAGAATAGAGGCTCACAAACAAATTTCTCTGCTACTTCAAATAGGGGCAATACAGCCGGTCCCTACGCCAGAAGTGGGCCTAGGATTTTATTCTCGCCTGTTCCTAGTACCAAAGAAGGGGAACACGTGGAGACCAATTTTGGATTTATCTATCCTCAACACTTATCTGGACATTCCCAAGTTCAAAATGTTGACGTTACAACAGCTTTTACCTCTGCTGGGCAAAGATCATTGGATGGTAACTTTGGATCTCAAGGAGGCTTACCTTCATGTTCCTATCAGACTGAGTTGCAGGAAATATCTGCGTTTTCAGGCTGGGACTTCTCATTATCAGTTCTCTGCATTGCCCTTTGGCTTATCTACTGCGCCCAGAGTGTTTACGAAAGTTCTGGCTCCAGTGATAGCTTTCTTCAGGCTAAAAGGAATACAGATCTATCCTTATTTGGACGATTGCCTGATTCTGGCTCCAGGAAGGGACGAGCTTCTTCATCATTTGGAATATGTGATAGCAGTGCTAAGATGCCTGGGGTATTCTGTGAACGAAATAAAGTCCAGTCTAGTACCCTCTCAGGACATGTGCTTTCTGGGTGTAAGACTGAATACAGCATCCCAGATGGCCTTTTTGACCCCGGACAAACAAAAGAATCTTTCCCTTTACTTTCATCAATTGTCTCATCAGTCCAGGCTGACTGCAAGGACAGTCCTTCAAGCCTTGGGGGTTCATGGCATCTTGTATTCTGGTGCTTCCCAATGCCAAACTGCATATGAGGAAGCTACAATGGTATCTCAAAAATGTATGGACACAGCACTGCCAGGATCTGGACACTGTCATTCAGATAATACCTTGCATTCAAAAGGAATTTTGTGGTGGGCTCAGGAATGTCACCTAAACAAGGGACTCTCTGTGACCCGGCCAGAGGCGAGTCATATTCTTAACGACAGATGCCTCAGACAAAGCTTGGGGAGCTCATCTAAATGGAAAGTGGATACAAGACACGTGGCCTGCCAGACTACAACATCTACATATCAACTTGAAGGAGATGTTAGCAGTCCAGTTTGCATTAATAGCTTTCAAGGATTTACTTCTTCCAGGGCAGGTGTTGATTCTAACAGACAACACAACTGTCATGTGGTACATCAACAAGCAAGGGGAACACATTCTTATCCTCTATGCAGGCAAGCAATGGTTTTGTGGGAGTCTGCTCTCAGTTTACAGCTACATCTTCAGGCAAGGTTTCTGCCGGAGCACAGAACTCCTTAGCAGATGTGTTGAGCAGATGAATTATGGATCCCCACGAGTGGAAATTGGATCCTCATGTATTTCAATAATTGACAGTGTCATGGGGAACTCCAGACATAGATCTGTTCGCTTCTCCACTAAACCACCAGCTGCCAAAGTTTTGCACGAAAAGGTTTCATCCCACAGCTTGGAATGTGGATGCTCTTTCTTTCAATTGGAGCAATCTTCATGTGTATGCCTTTCCACCTCTGCCTCTCCTCCCAAAGGTACTTCTAAAGGTCAGACAGGACAAGCCAAAGATGATTTTAATAGCTCCAGATTGGCCTCGACAGCACTGGTACCCATTACTGAGAAGTCTGGTATGGGAGCCTCCATGGCCTTTGCCTTCGATTCCACACCTGTTGTCTCAGGAAAACAGTCATTTACTCAATGTCAAGCTTCACTCTCTTCACCTAACAGCCTGGCATATTCTGTTTTGAACCATAGAGGGTCTCAACTTCCACAGCAAGTTTTGAATGTTATTTTGGAAGCTAGAAGGCCTAGTACAAGGAAAGTGTACGCAGATAAATGGAAGAGATTTTTATTTTGGAGTGCAGCAAAGGATTTTGATGTTTCTGAGCCTAATTTAAGTGTGGCTCTTCAATATCTTACTGAGTTACTGGACAAAGGTTTGTCCTCTTCTATTAAGGTTCATGCTGCAGCAATTTCGGCTCACTATGACTGTAACCCACCATTGTTTTCTCATCCTTTGTTCAAGCAATTTCTTAGAGGGGCAAAGAATATAAGACCCCCACGTAGAGCTCCTACTCCTGCTTGGGATCTCAATTTTGTGTTGGAGAAACTCACTCTACAACCTTTTGAGCCTGCAGCTACTACAGAGTTGAAATATTTATCATGGAAGACTGCTTTTTTGTTGGCCATTACCTCTGCAAGAAGGGTTTCTGAATTGCAGGCCCTTATGGCAGTTGAGCCTTTCTTAATTTTCCATAAGGATAGGGTATCTTTGTACTAATCCTTCCTTTATGCCTAAAGTGGTTTCTAGTGTGGCTTTAAACCAAACTATTCATTTGCCTACTTTTATGCAAATCCCCAAAATAAAGGGGAAAAGATTTTGCACACTTTAGATGTACACAGGCAGTTGCGATATTATTTGAGCAGAACTAAAGGGTTCAGGCAGTCTCAGCAGTTATTTGTTTCTTTTGCTTTGAGTTCTCAGGGCAAGCCTGTGTCAAAACAAACTATTTCTAAGTGGATTGGGTTTTGCATTGCTTTCTGTTATTCCCATCATGGCAAGGAGATTCCAGCTGGGATTAGGCCTCATTCCACTAGGGCTACTGCCACTGACAGCTTTTTAAGGGGGGTGGCAACTAAAGATATTTTAGAGGCAGCTACTTGGAGTTCAGTGCATACTTTCTCTAAGCATTATCACCTTCCACTTTACTCTAAATCTAGGGCTGGGTTTGCCACTGCTATTTTACAGGGCATTTTGGCAGCTCCTGCTTCTTTATAGTTTTGCCATCCTCCCTTACCTCTGCTTTGGGATTCTACCCAAGTGTAAGGACTGCAGCAATGTGAGATGAAGAACATAGTACAGTTTAGTACCTACCATAAATGTAGATGTTCGAAGATCCACATTGCTGCAGTCCAATTCCTCCCTCCTTCCCTCTGTAGTTAGAGGCGGTTGTGTGGGTTGGGTTGTAAATATTGTGTATATTGTATATATTGTACATATTATTAGTGCAAGGGTGGTTGGTTGGTTGTTTGCTGTCTTTTGGTTTTGACCTTTCTTTTTAGGGTCTTCTGACATCTGGGGCAAGAAAAGACTGAGGATATGACGTCGGTCATGCGCATTTGTACCCTGACGTCCTGATGTCAGTCTAATGCGCCTTGACCGACGTCAGCCTTATACTTTGATATTCGGGCCGACCGAGGACAGCGGACTACCCAAGTGTAAGGACTGCAGCAATGTGGATCTTCAAACATCTACATTTATGGTAGGTACAAAACTGTACTTTTTTGGAAGCTTATCCTATGGTCCTTGATTAAGCTTGGGTATTTCCAGCTCACTACCTTTTGAAGTATAAATTCATTGTTTTATTATACGCTGCAGATTTTGGTTGTAAGTTAAATTTTGGAGCTTAAGACTTCCATTACAGGTAGGTCATGTCCAGTCAGTTGTCCTGGTCGCCAAAGTATTAAGAAATAAAGTTGTCTGATAAGGCAATTTCCTTAATGACAAGTGCCCTCTGTCAGGAGGTTTTCTGAATTTCAGACATCCAGTTTATGAAACTATTTTTCACATTGATGGTGACTTTGGTTATAAGCCTGAATAAAGGTATACATTTTCAGTGCATTTCCAAAACCATTCCATACAGCTGCTAGTCTCTTGTCAGCAGATGTGCAGTAAAGGAGAAAAAATAGTTAAACACTGGACATAAACAACTAAGGGAGTCTGTGGACAGAGAACATTTCCATATGCCTTTTTCTCTATCTTCCTTAAACAAAGAAGACCTACCTTTGATACCCCCGTGGGGTGAGGGGTTCTGATAGATGAAGGCCTCCTGGGCCATCTATCCTATCCATGTTCCAGTCTCCGTGGTAAATAACTTGTTATATGTAAACAGTGCTTTTTTTTCTTTCACCAAGCCTGATGATGTATACCTTATAGCCTTGAATTTTTCACTGGTTCTTATATTTTACTTTGTCTTCAAAGTGGCTGTTAGTCATTCACTGCTTTTTCTGTAAACAAAATAAAAATATTCAGTTTTGTTTTCTTAGAGCTTTAACACAATGCATTCTACAAATGGTTTCCTTTTTGTCTCTGGTGGAAGTGTACCTGCATGGACTTGTGAATTCTCATAGCTGATTTATCTCGTCTTCACTGGAAGCTGTATAGTTGAATATGTAACGACACAAGAAAACATTGACGAACACCATGACGTCATATTTTGTTATAGCTTCATAGTACTACCCTGGATTAATTGAATATTACTGTTTGTGATTTTCTTTACTTAAAATACTGCTGCAGAAATCTTAGCAAGTCAACACAGTATAGTTGTATGAGCTGCTTATTGTAATGGTATACCTGCGCAGGTGAGATTTATGCAGCAGAGCAGGTATGGTCACCCTCCTTTGATGTATGAGGTGATTTGGATACTAGAAATTTTCTCTTCTAGCATCCAGCAATATACTGTTTTAGGCTGTAATCATTTACTGTACCAGGTTTATCTGTTTGTGTTGTTTGCCGTCAGAGCTGACAATAAGCCATACGAGTCTGAGTGGCAGTGTGCGATGGACATTACTCCCATGAAGACATGACCTTTGGCTACATAAGTGTAGTGGATGAGGAAGGACTAATTAAAAAGCAGATGTCTGTCACATTCTGTTGCTGTAGGTCTGTCTTTTTTGAAGTGTAGCAGTTGTAATATGTACCTCACATTAGTGTGTTTTTATTTCTAATACTTTGTGCATATATCTTGTAAGTGTATATAGTTTTATTTTTTCTGAAACGTTCTATAAAATGAAGTAATGTAACATTAGTCTTCCAAAATGCAAAAAAAAAAAAAATGAATAAATACTAGCGAGAATACAGCTGTTCACTGTTTTTACTCACCATAGTTCACATCTTGGTGAGCACTCATTGTAGTATTGTGCTTACACTGTCTTCCTGCTCTTTTTCATGATAGTTTTGCAAAATGTGTAATTAACATTAAATTTAATGGCATATCATTAATATTACAGGTACTTTGTACTGGTATGTTTGCATAATTAGGAGATATAAAAAGGCAGAACTGAGGCTTCTCGTTTCACTTTATTAGTTAGGGTATCATATTACACTGTTTGCAAACAGCATCAGAATGTCATTAGGGAATGACTGCAAAGGTGTCCTATGGGTTTAATTGTTTAGTTTGTAGTAAACATCCATGAGGCAGAGGTTCATTTTATGCAAGGAGCCCGTGTTTGTGTGTTGCGATTAACTTTGTCACTCAGCATGCATGTGAGTATGGAAGCAAAGGTTGTGAGAATTTTTCTGGTCATGTGCAAGTTTTATTCATTTTATAAATGAAAAAAAATGTATCACTTATTAATCTATAGTTCCAAATTATATTCCTTTGATGTATTAATCTGCTGCTTAAATGTGACTGCAGAAAAATATGTGCAAGATGAAGTGGTGTAGAGAGATTCTGCCACACTTTCCTTTCCCTATATTTAGTTAGGTAAGTAAAATTTGAATCTCAGGGTTCTTGAGCTTTGCATAATGTGTTTTTTGAAACAATTGTATGCAGCTGATTCGCATGTCTTTAAAGCCTTTCTTCCTCTCTGAGGTCATTGGCTTACTCTAGTATCTGTAACAGACTTTCCTTTTCTTTGTTAGTACCTTCTAATAAATCCATTCATTTGGGTAATGTATTTTGTCAGTGTTATCTGGTGTTGTCTTTTTAACATGAGTTTTCCTTTCACATTATTTGCATAAGTAACTATGCAGACAGTGGTGCTGAGTTTTATGTACAGAACTCAACTGCTGTGTTTTTTTCAGCTCACTTAAAAGCTCTGGCTTTAAACTACATCATTTCATTTAGTCATGTGATTAAGGATGGTACAGCCCTTTGTCTAGAGATGGCCAGAGCTTATGCCATCAGAAGTGGCCAGTATGAGGTAAGCGGCATGCATCCTCGGTGAATGTGTGGAGTTTTCCTATTGCTTTCACTCTGGATCGAAAGTAACAGAATGATACTGTTTTTAGGCAAGCACTCATCGGCTCTAGGAAAAGTATTATATATACATAAAAATTTTATTTACAAAGAGCACAATACTGGGGAAATTATAGAACAAAATATTAACATTTGGAAATATTGCACAGACAGTTGAATCTAAACGCTATGCATAGCTGTGGATTTTTCTGCATTTTTGAAATCTTTCACTTCATTATTGAGTGTTAGTCTTGGTTTAGGCAGTGAGAAGACTACACCGTTGCCCGAGTAGTATTTTTTCTGCAACAGGCAGCTGCTGCCACAGTTTTTTTTATCCATATTTCTGTACATGTCACTGATATTTCTTGGCTGTTCATTCAGACCCTTTTGTATTGCCTAACTGCAAACTGCACTTTTGTGCTTGATTTCCTTCTGATGCAAAAAGTTAATATATAAAGAAGATGCTGCTTGGCCATCATTGCTGTGCCCTGTTAAGTAGGGTGGTGGTAGCCGAACTTCCCACAAATGGCCAGGGAATTGCATAGTTTGCCTCTAAGAGGTAGATTTGAATATGGACTGTTTATAGGATACAGTTTGGAGTTTGCATCCCAGTAGTTTCCTTTTGCTTAGTACGTAACATTATACAATGTGACTGCAGAATATGATTTATCTTGTATGGCAATTTGTGTACATCTTCTGATCATGGTTGCTGATCCTGTACTAGGTTTTCCATCCTCTTGATGGCTCCTCTGGATTTACAACTAGTCACCCATTGAGGTAGCCTGTTCCAAGGATCTGCAACAGACTGAAGTAATATTTCTTAGGTCCAGTTTAGTGAGTATCTTCCAGTTTCTCTTATTTTGTTCCCCAATTCCACCCTTTGTTTTTATCTTGTTTCTGGTGCACACACACCTCGTCCCCATTTTGCCTGTTGAATTACATTCAGTAATTCCAGGTACTGTTTATATTTTCCCTTCATCCCTCAAGTCGTCTTCATGGTCTACCACTGGATTCCTTGTTCTTCATGACCATTTCCTTGTAGGGTTTCCATTCTTGGACATCGTATCTCAAACGTACTCTGATCAGTATGTGTCTGAGTAGGAGTGTAACTTCCCTGGTGTGTGCATGCTGCGGCACATTACACATCCCCGCAGTGTGTGTGTGCTGCTGTGGCATACTACACATCCCTGCGATGTGCGTGCTGTTGTGGCCCACAACACATACCTGTGGTGTGCATGCTGTTGCAGCACACTACACGTCCCTGCAGTGTGCGTGCTGCTGCCGCACACATATCCCCGCAGTATGTGTGCTGCTGTGGCACACTACACGTCCCCGCAGTGTGCGTGCTGCTGCGGCACACTACACGTCCCCACAGTGTGCGTGCTGCTGCGGCACACTACATTTCCATTCTCTCTGTCTTTGATGTTACCCGTCTTCATCTTGACATATTCTAGGATGACTTGCAATTCAGTCTTTTACTCAAGCAGCTGATCCTTCACAGCATTGCCTTTTACTTATTTTTTTTCTTACCTTCTGAGTAACTTTCTTGTTACTACATATTTTCCCTACTTCCGCATTGTCCTACTGTAGGTGCCTCCTTGTTCCTTTTCTTCCTTCCTCTATGGCTGATTTCAGTTAAATTCTTGCTAAAAGCCCAGTAGACCCATACATTTCAACTGCTAGGCTGCCCTGTCTCAGCTGATGGAATTGAAATTACAGTTAAGCAGATAAATGTGGAAAAACTCTGCATTCTGATGCACTACATGCTGAGTGGTGCAAAAAGAATTGATTGTGTTATCCTTTATCTGACTCTCTAGTTCACTAAACTTTGTATGCTCACTCCTGACAAATTTCTGTTGGAGGATTCATAGATTAGTACTAGGATAACTGCCCTTGAGTCATTTTAAGTATAGCCAATTACTCTGTGTGAGAATCAAACCCTGCATCATGGTTCTGTAAGGTAAACAACTTGCCCATTATGCCAACCTTCCATAAAAGTAATATTCGTTATGGAAATATTAGTCTCCTCTATCGACCTGCAGAAAATCTAAAACTCTTGCAAACATTTTAGCCACACATAAATAAAAAGTTTATGAAAATCCCTTAAGTGTTGAAAAAGCACAGGGGGAGGGGTTGGCCTAATAGGTAAGGTCTTTACCTCCCAGGTACAGGGTTTGATTCTAACCTTTGGTAATTGGCTAAGTTTGTAATAGTCTGCATACTGATAGCCTAGCAATCCAGTGGATGGGGAGTAGGAGATTTACAACAGGCCTGGCACCCATGCCCTTTATGGACAGCTTATAAATGTCCATCCCATGATGTGCTATTTGGGTATAGGACATCATTCTTTTGGGAATAGTTGGCTAGGGTTAGAAAGGCCTCCTGGGTTGTTAGCCTAGTAACAATATTTGAATCTATGAAGCTTTTGATAAAGACTGTAATCCCTCTGACCAAATCCGCACTCTGCTCTGTTTTGACAACTGTAAAATACATACCCGGCACCTTGGAGTAATGCACTAACATTGTATGGTTTCTGAGTAAAACAATCGGCGTAAATCACAGTAACAGACTCTGTGTATTTTGAGGTGAAGTTTTGTCCCCACATCCCTGATAATGCACTAGCACTGAGATCAACACACCTCTAAAGTGAATGCTTTGAGGTACTGGAGTCTTGGATGTAGAAAGTAAGCAAACAAAGGTAACTGCACAGTTGTGGTTGCACCTTTCAGAGTTGCACACTAGTGTGGTGAAGTTCATCCATGCATTGATGCATAGAAAGCATTTGACCATGCTAAATGGATGTTCTTCTTTGTTACACTTGAAGTTATATGCTATCCTACTTGATTTATTAATTGGGTAATGGTTTATGGTGTACCATTTCAGCTGAGGTCAGGGTCACTGGGATCTTTTTCACCACCTTTCCACTTAGTTCAGTGGCATCTTCTTTAACACAACTTTAGAGTCTTTGGTACGAAGAAGTGGGGATATTGCTCACTTTGATGCCATGAATGTTAAGAAGTATTTCTGCCAAAACTTTGGCTTATGCCAGTAGTGTTTTTATAACTTCTCCAGTGGATTCTGTTTTTATAACTTATCCAGTGGATTCTATCTTAATGGTTTTTCTAGACACCAATGACAAAGTACTTCTCCAGCTGTAAACTAAACAGGCAAGTTGTATGTGCTTACCTTGCATTTATGTTTAACCATTAATGACCTTTCTAACTTGAATATTTGGTGGAGCCCTTTCCCTTCATGTATCAAGGTGTTTTTGACTTAAGATGTCAGATTTATGGGGGATGAAGCATTTGATAAAGTAACTGCCAAAGCTTTTTCAGCTTTAAACAAATGGCTAAGACTTCTTTTATCCTTGATAGGAGTAATTCATGTTTTAAAATTAATTTTCTACCAAATCTAGTTGTATTCTTAATGTGGGATTTTTTTTCAAGTTACTAAATCCATTTCTAAAAAGACAATGGACCTAGGATTGCTTACAGAAATTTAAATTGCGTTGTTTTAGAAGGTAGTGTGCATTCTCCTTGGTTTTAAGCATTTTACTAGAGTTGTAATACATTTTCTCAAATTATTTTTTTAAACTAAAACAGATTCTCTCACTCTGAGCCTATATCTGTTCATCTTGAATGTGTTCTCCACCACAATCTTTACATCTCACCTCTTCCTCTTACTGCATTTGTCTCACTTGCAACACACCCTCTTTATCACTAATAGCAACAGGCCACAACTGGCATCTCACCCAGTTTTCAGCTTATTAAAGTCTTACACCCAAAGCGAATTATGTCATACTACCCACTGTCTATATACCTTCTGTTGTCCGATCATTCCTATATTCAAAATGATAGAGTTAGATAACTTTTTGTTTATATTAAGAGCCACCAAATTTTATTCTTTAAGTTTAATGTTTGTTGAATAGATGTATAAGGAATACATTTTTATATTGAATGCACATAGATTTTTTTTTCTAGCTGACATATTTTGGTAACTTTTGTATCCCTGGCTGAGCCTGAATATAATCCATCTGGAATTAAATAGTTAGAATCAGGGCTGTACATATATGACTAACAGCAATGCTGTACCTAATTTTGGCCGTATTACTTACAAAACGTGTGGTTTCTCATGAGGAGAAAAAAAACATAGTTGATTAGAGGTGTCAGAAGTTAAGAAAGTTGCCTTAGGAACAGTAAACTGGGGATGCACAGGCTCTGGGAAGTGTTCATAGCACCAGCTACAGCCATAATGGTAGCAGGTTGAAAATCTAGACCGTCAATGCTGATCCCATGTAGGAACTGACTTAGCCCATGAAAAATAACAGGGTCACAAGTAGTAGTTATATAAAGTCTTATAACATACGAGGTCAGTGCTTCATGATGGGTGTAGTGGGAGTCAAAGTTTGAAGTCATCTGTGTGATGTGATGGAACTTGCTCCTTGGTTTACTCAAGTCCATGGTCATATGTCTCACATGGAAAACCTATGTGCCCATACATATTGGTAGAAGCAGTGTCTACTTCATTTGAAGCACAGAGTCCATGAAGACCTTAAATGGCATGCTTATTAGACTTCTCATACCCCACTTATTGAAATTACTTAGTATGCATTTACTAAGTCATGAAAGAGCTGTGAGAACTTGGGCAGAAATCTCCTATCCCACAGATCGTTGGTGGTTGGAGCTTTTAGTGTTCCTCTTGAACACCTGAAATGCAGTGGAAAAACATATGGCCACAGCACTGCTGATATTGTCTTGACTGGAGATTTTAATAAGCCAGGCTCCTAGTAACATAAATGTATTTGGATACAGTCCAGATTTTGCTAGCCAAAAGATTTACCAAACTCTGACCTTGTGTTTAGAAAGCATAGCCCTAAGCTGGACCCTATAGGGTCAGAGACTGCCTGCCTGATTATTTTGGTACTGCAACAAGATAAGTGGCACCCACTCAAATTTATCCATAGAGGCTGCAGAAATTAATCGCAAACCTCTGCTTTTATGCAGAAAAAAATAGCATTTTTAAAGAGCATGTAATTTCAGGTGAAAATACATTGCGAGATCACCTGAAAGTTAATCCATTTCATTTCTAGACTCTAATAGTGAGTAGAACAGTCTGTGTGTGGCCTTAAGTGTTGCAAAATCCAGTAATTAGTGGCTGATACTGGCTGCACACAGCTCTGCTTTTTGTGTGTTAGCAACATCAGGTATTTTCACATACTGAAATTTTTATTTAGAATCTACATGAGTTAAGTCTATCGCTGACTCCTTAGCTTGCCTTAGACTGTGAAACCAAATCTACATTTTTGTAAACGTCTTTGTCAAGCCTGGGATTTTAGTAGCCTGTGCCTTTGTCCTTAAGTAGTTGAACACCTCTTGACTGTACTGAATGTTGCATCTGGTAAGTGCTTCCTCTCAGAGGAGCATTTCTTGCAATTTGTATGACCTGTGTGGAGTCATTTGCTGTAAAATAACTTTTATAGTTCTTCAATACTAGACATTCTCTTTATAAAGACAAAATGGAGTCTTCATTTCCCACTAGTTCCTGGTCCCTTTACCTTACCTTGATGTTAAAATTAGTTTGTGGATGTAGCGAGGTTTAGCATTAATTATATTATGTTTTTTCTCCTCCTTTGGCAAGGAGAGAGAACCTCTGTAGAATTCACAGGATGTTTAGCCAGTGTTTAAAATGCTGCCTTTGGGTGAGTATTCTAAGTTTAGTATTTTTTTAACCAAGTGTTCAAAGAGCCACACTAACAGATTTAATGTAAAAAAACATTTATTCTGATAGCCAGACAGCTTGGCTCAACCTTTTAAATAGAGTGCTGAAAAAAGTTTATTAGATTCGGTGATCTTCTAAGTGCAGGTAATCATTTCCTAACGGTCAACTAACTAGGTCAAATGCTGCAGCCTGAACACTTGTTACCTTTTAACTTTCTGCGACTTCCTGATTTAAACATAATCATGTTAGTAATACATTTCAAGCTTTATCTGGCATGCTAAACAATTAATAAGCCTTTCTTATAGCTCTCTGAAAAGTGCAAGTGAGAGAGAATCTGTATAATTTAATTTAACAACTTTCTAGTTAATTTCCTGGTTAATGAAATGTCAGTATGTTACAATTTTAGAATGTAACATTTTTTGTTATTCTATTTCACTTAACCTCATAAAGCTTCACAAATCTGATGTTTTTACACAGTAATATTGTATGAAATGAATAACCATTAAATTGCTTGTACCTATATTATCTATCACTAGGTGATGCTCCATCTGTAACCTTGTACGTCTATTTTTCTCTTAAACCTGTATTTAGACATCTGCTGCAAGCATTATTTCTACAGTAAAGCAAGTTAAAGTATCTGTTTTATGAGCATAGTTGTTGATGTTTAAAGAATTACTTTTGCCTTCATATTGACAAAATATTGTGCTTCTACACGACTAAGTTCTTCTGGAATAGACGAGCCCTAGCATCATAATTTGTCTTGTTTAATGACTTGCAGTAGCAACTGTGTGAATATATCATTTATCATACCTGAAAGGTCTTTGCAGTTAATTGATTATGATGTACTGTTTTGTCCTTCTGATGTCTCTCCTTAAGTGTTTGTTTATTATCCCCATTGTAGTAAATGTTTAAAAAATACTATTACTTGTTCTCTGTTGAGCGAATTGCCAAATGACATTTTAGTTTTAACATGTTTTAGTCTGTGCAACGCACTACACTACCTTTACATCATTCAAGTAACAGCAAAGTAGGATATCCAAATTCTACCATGGAACCTGTACAGCTACCACTTGCATTGTTGTCACAGTCTGTATGCATTAGGGTTATTTGCCAGAGACTCACCTGCCCGCCCTGTGTGTTTCTAATGAAAGCACTCTTGGTTACTTTAATCTAAAATGGTAACTGTTCTCAGACTGGTTCATTGTGAATATCTTCTAGTTTTCATCAGTTCTGTAATGTCTATGTATCAAATCCTTTCATTGATGATTGCATCTTTAAGTGTTCAAGGTTTTGAAGCCTTAATTCAGAAGCTTGCCATTTAAGGTTAATGCAGGAAATATTTGCATGTTATATGTTCCTGAATGGAAATAAGTCTGTTTTTGTGTGTAATTAATAAATGTGTAATATATACATACACTCATACAAAAATATACATATATATAGGATCCATTTACTACGTTTCAACGAAATATAAATTCGTGAGAGCACTAATGGGAAAGTGTATTTGGTCAAAAATGCACTTTCGTGTGAAGATAAAAATAAAAGAAAACAA
>NW_025049173.1:0-21313 GCF_019279795.1 Protopterus annectens | reverse complement strand
CAAAAATACACTTGGGATCCCATATTCCTTTCACTTTCCTTGTACTCTAATAAATAAATCAATAAAATACACTTGGGATCCCATATTCCTTTCACTTTCCTTGTACTCTAATAAATAAATCAATAAAATACACTTGGGATCCCATATTCCTTTCACTTTCCTTGTACTCTAATAAATAAATCAATAAAATACACTTGGGATCCCATATTCCTTTCACTTTCCTTGTACTCTAATAAATAAATCAATAAAATACACTTGGGATCCCATATTCCTTTCACTTTCCTTGTACTCTAATAAATAAATCAATAAAATACACTTGGGATCCCATATTCCTTTCACTTTCCTTGTACTCTAATAAATAAATCAATAAAATACACTTGGGATCCCATATTCCTTTCACTTTCCTTGTACTCTAATAAATAAATCAATAAAATACACTTGGGATCCCATATTCCTTTCACTTTCCTTGTACTCTAATAAATAAATCAATAAAATACACTTGGGATCCCATATTCCTTTCACTTTCCTTGTACTCTAATAAATAAATCAATAAAATACACTTGGGATCCCATATTCCTTTCACTTTCCTTGTACTCTAATAAATAAATCAATAAAATACACTTGGGATCCCATATTCCTTTCACTTTCCTTGTACTCTAATAAATAAATCAATAAAATACACTTGGGATCCCATATTCCTTTCACTTTCCTTGTACTCTAATAAATAAATCAATAAAATACACTTGGGATCCCATATTCCTTTCACTTTCCTTGTACTCTAATAAATAAATCAATAAAATACACTTGGGATCCCATATTCCTTTCACTTTCCTTGTACTCTAATAAATAAATCAATAAAATACACTTGGGATCCCATATTCCTTTCACTTTCCTTGTACTCTAATAAATAAATCAATAAAATACACTTGGGATCCCATATTCCTTTCACTTTCCTTGTACTCTAATAAATAAATCAATAAAATACACTTGGGATCCCATATTCCTTTCACTTTCCTTGTACTCTAATAAATAAATCAATAAAATACACTTGGGATCCCATATTCCTTTCACTTTCCTTGTACTCTAATAAATAAATCAATAAAATACACTTGGGATCCCATATTCCTTTCACTTTCCTTGTACTCTAATAAATAAATCAATAAAATACACTTGGGATCCCATATTCCTTTCACTTTCCTTGTACTCTAATAAATAAATCAATAAAATACACTTGGGATCCCATATTCCTTTCACTTTCCTTGTACTCTAATAAATAAATCAATAAAATACACTTGGGATCCCATATTCCTTTCACTTTCCTTGTACTCTAATAAATAAATCAATAAAATACACTTGGGATCCCATATTCCTTTCACTTTCCTTGTACTCTAATAAATAAATCAATAAAATACACTTGGGATCCCATATTCCTTTCACTTTCCTTGTACTCTAATAAATAAATCAATAAAATACACTTGGGATCCCATATTCCTTTCACTTTCCTTGTACTCTAATAAATAAATCAATAAAATACACTTGGGATCCCATATTCCTTTCACTTTCCTTGTACTCTAATAAATAAATCAATAAAATACACTTGGGATCCCATATTCCTTTCACTTTCCTTGTACTCTAATAAATAAATCAATAAAATACACTTGGGATCCCATATTCCTTTCACTTTCCTTGTACTCTAATAAATAAATCAATAAAATACACTTGGGATCCCATATTCCTTTCACTTTCCTTGTACTCTAATAAATAAATCAATAAAATACACTTGGGATCCCATATTCCTTTCACTTTCCTTGTACTCTAATAAATAAATCAATAAAATACACTTGGGATCCCATATTCCTTTCACTTTCCTTGTACTCTAATAAATAAATCAATAAAATACACTTGGGATCCCATATTCCTTTCACTTTCCTTGTACTCTAATAAATAAATCAATAAAATACACTTGGGATCCCATATTCCTTTCACTTTCCTTGTACTCTAATAAATAAATCAATAAAATACACTTGGGATCCCATATTCCTTTCACTTTCCTTGTACTCTAATAAATAAATCAATAAAATACACTTGGGATCCCATATTCCTTTCACTTTCCTTGTACTCTAATAAATAAATCAATAAAATACACTTGGGATCCCATATTCCTTTCACTTTCCTTGTACTCTAATAAATAAATCAATAAAATACACTTGGGATCCCATATTCCTTTCACTTTCCTTGTACTCTAATAAATAAATCAATAAAATACACTTGGGATCCCATATTCCTTTCACTTTCCTTGTACTCTAATAAATAAATCAATAAAATACACTTGGGATCCCATATTCCTTTCACTTTCCTTGTACTCTAATAAATAAATCAATAAAATACACTTGGGATCCCATATTCCTTTCACTTTCCTTGTACTCTAATAAATAAATCAATAAAATACACTTGGGATCCCATATTCCTTTCACTTTCCTTGTACTCTAATAAATAAATCAATAAAATACACTTGGGATCCCATATTCCTTTCACTTTCCTTGTACTCTAATAAATAAATCAATAAAATACACTTGGGATCCCATATTCCTTTCACTTTCCTTGTACTCTAATAAATAAATCAATAAAATACACTTGGGATCCCATATTCCTTTCACTTTCCTTGTACTCTAATAAATAAATCAATAAAATACACTTGGGATCCCATATTCCTTTCACTTTCCTTGTACTCTAATAAATAAATCAATAAAATACACTTGGGATCCCATATTCCTTTCACTTTCCTTGTACTCTAATAAATAAATCAATAAAATACACTTGGGATCCCATATTCCTTTCACTTTCCTTGTACTCTAATAAATAAATCAATAAAATACACTTGGGATCCCATATTCCTTTCACTTTCCTTGTACTCTAATAAATAAATCAATAAAATACACTTGGGATCCCATATTCCTTTCACTTTCCTTGTACTCTAATAAATAAATCAATAAAATACACTTGGGATCCCATATTCCTTTCACTTTCCTTGTACTCTAATAAATAAATCAATAAAATACACTTGGGATCCCATATTCCTTTCACTTTCCTTGTACTCTAATAAATAAATCAATAAAATACACTTGGGATCCCATATTCCTTTCACTTTCCTTGTACTCTAATAAATAAATCAATAAAATACACTTGGGATCCCATATTCCTTTCACTTTCCTTGTACTCTAATAAATAAATCAATAAAATACACTTGGGATCCCATATTCCTTTCACTTTCCTTGTACTCTAATAAATAAATCAATAAAATACACTTGGGATCCCATATTCCTTTCACTTTCCTTGTACTCTAATAAATAAATCAATAAAATACACTTGGGATCCCATATTCCTTTCACTTTCCTTGTACTCTAATAAATAAATCAATAAAATACACTTGGGATCCCATATTCCTTTCACTTTCCTTGTACTCTAATAAATAAATCAATAAAATACACTTGGGATCCCATATTCCTTTCACTTTCCTTGTACTCTAATAAATAAATCAATAAAATACACTTGGGATCCCATATTCCTTTCACTTTCCTTGTACTCTAATAAATAAATCAATAAAATACACTTGGGATCCCATATTCCTTTCACTTTCCTTGTACTCTAATAAATAAATCAATAAAATACACTTGGGATCCCATATTCCTTTCACTTTCCTTGTACTCTAATAAATAAATCAATAAAATACACTTGGGATCCCATATTCCTTTCACTTTCCTTGTACTCTAATAAATAAATCAATAAAATACACTTGGGATCCCATATTCCTTTCACTTTCCTTGTACTCTAATAAATAAATCAATAAAATACACTTGGGATCCCATATTCCTTTCACTTTCCTTGTACTCTAATAAATAAATCAATAAAATACACTTGGGATCCCATATTCCTTTCACTTTCCTTGTACTCTAATAAATAAATCAATAAAATACACTTGGGATCCCATATTCCTTTCACTTTCCTTGTACTCTAATAAATAAATCAATAAAATACACTTGGGATCCCATATTCCTTTCACTTTCCTTGTACTCTAATAAATAAATCAATAAAATACACTTGGGATCCCATATTCCTTTCACTTTCCTTGTACTCTAATAAATAAATCAATAAAATACACTTGGGATCCCATATTCCTTTCACTTTCCTTGTACTCTAATAAATAAATCAATAAAATACACTTGGGATCCCATATTCCTTTCACTTTCCTTGTACTCTAATAAATAAATCAATAAAATACACTTGGGATCCCATATTCCTTTCACTTTCCTTGTACTCTAATAAATAAATCAATAAAATACACTTGGGATCCCATATTCCTTTCACTTTCCTTGTACTCTAATAAATAAATCAATAAAATACACTTGGGATCCCATATTCCTTTCACTTTCCTTGTACTCTAATAAATAAATCAATAAAATACACTTGGGATCCCATATTCCTTTCACTTTCCTTGTACTCTAATAAATAAATCAATAAAATACACTTGGGATCCCATATTCCTTTCACTTTCCTTGTACTCTAATAAATAAATCAATAAAATACACTTGGGATCCCATATTCCTTTCACTTTCCTTGTACTCTAATAAATAAATCAATAAAATACACTTGGGATCCCATATTCCTTTCACTTTCCTTGTACTCTAATAAATAAATCAATAAAATACACTTGGGATCCCATATTCCTTTCACTTTCCTTGTACTCTAATAAATAAATCAATAAAATACACTTGGGATCCCATATTCCTTTCACTTTCCTTGTACTCTAATAAATAAATCAATAAAATACACTTGGGATCCCATATTCCTTTCACTTTCCTTGTACTCTAATAAATAAATCAATAAAATACACTTGGGATCCCATATTCCTTTCACTTTCCTTGTACTCTAATAAATAAATCAATAAAATACACTTGGGATCCCATATTCCTTTCACTTTCCTTGTACTCTAATAAATAAATCAATAAAATACACTTGGGATCCCATATTCCTTTCACTTTCCTTGTACTCTAATAAATAAATCAATAAAATACACTTGGGATCCCATATTCCTTTCACTTTCCTTGTACTCTAATAAATAAATCAATAAAATACACTTGGGATCCCATATTCCTTTCACTTTCCTTGTACTCTAATAAATAAATCAATAAAATACACTTGGGATCCCATATTCCTTTCACTTTCCTTGTACTCTAATAAATAAATCAATAAAATACACTTGGGATCCCATATTCCTTTCACTTTCCTTGTACTCTAATAAATAAATCAATAAAATACACTTGGGATCCCATATTCCTTTCACTTTCCTTGTACTCTAATAAATAAATCAATAAAATACACTTGGGATCCCATATTCCTTTCACTTTCCTTGTACTCTAATAAATAAATCAATAAAATACACTTGGGATCCCATATTCCTTTCACTTTCCTTGTACTCTAATAAATAAATCAATAAAATACACTTGGGATCCCATATTCCTTTCACTTTCCTTGTACTCTAATAAATAAATCAATAAAATACACTTGGGATCCCATATTCCTTTCACTTTCCTTGTACTCTAATAAATAAATCAATAAAATACACTTGGGATCCCATATTCCTTTCACTTTCCTTGTACTCTAATAAATAAATCAATAAAATACACTTGGGATCCCATATTCCTTTCACTTTCCTTGTACTCTAATAAATAAATCAATAAAATACACTTGGGATCCCATATTCCTTTCACTTTCCTTGTACTCTAATAAATAAATCAATAAAATACACTTGGGATCCCATATTCCTTTCACTTTCCTTGTACTCTAATAAATAAATCAATAAAATACACTTGGGATCCCATATTCCTTTCACTTTCCTTGTACTCTAATAAATAAATCAATAAAATACACTTGGGATCCCATATTCCTTTCACTTTCCTTGTACTCTAATAAATAAATCAATAAAATACACTTGGGATCCCATATTCCTTTCACTTTCCTTGTACTCTAATAAATAAATCAATAAAATACACTTGGGATCCCATATTCCTTTCACTTTCCTTGTACTCTAATAAATAAATCAATAAAATACACTTGGGATCCCATATTCCTTTCACTTTCCTTGTACTCTAATAAATAAATCAATAAAATACACTTGGGATCCCATATTCCTTTCACTTTCCTTGTACTCTAATAAATAAATCAATAAAATACACTTGGGATCCCATATTCCTTTCACTTTCCTTGTACTCTAATAAATAAATCAATAAAATACACTTGGGATCCCATATTCCTTTCACTTTCCTTGTACTCTAATAAATAAATCAATAAAATACACTTGGGATCCCATATTCCTTTCACTTTCCTTGTACTCTAATAAATAAATCAATAAAATACACTTGGGATCCCATATTCCTTTCACTTTCCTTGTACTCTAATAAATAAATCAATAAAATACACTTGGGATCCCATATTCCTTTCACTTTCCTTGTACTCTAATAAATAAATCAATAAAATACACTTGGGATCCCATATTCCTTTCACTTTCCTTGTACTCTAATAAATAAATCAATAAAATACACTTGGGATCCCATATTCCTTTCACTTTCCTTGTACTCTAATAAATAAATCAATAAAATACACTTGGGATCCCATATTCCTTTCACTTTCCTTGTACTCTAATAAATAAATCAATAAAATACACTTGGGATCCCATATTCCTTTCACTTTCCTTGTACTCTAATAAATAAATCAATAAAATACACTTGGGATCCCATATTCCTTTCACTTTCCTTGTACTCTAATAAATAAATCAATAAAATACACTTGGGATCCCATATTCCTTTCACTTTCCTTGTACTCTAATAAATAAATCAATAAAATACACTTGGGATCCCATATTCCTTTCACTTTCCTTGTACTCTAATAAATAAATCAATAAAATACACTTGGGATCCCATATTCCTTTCACTTTCCTTGTACTCTAATAAATAAATCAATAAAATACACTTGGGATCCCATATTCCTTTCACTTTCCTTGTACTCTAATAAATAAATCAATAAAATACACTTGGGATCCCATATTCCTTTCACTTTCCTTGTACTCTAATAAATAAATCAATAAAATACACTTGGGATCCCATATTCCTTTCACTTTCCTTGTACTCTAATAAATAAATCAATAAAATACACTTGGGATCCCATATTCCTTTCACTTTCCTTGTACTCTAATAAATAAATCAATAAAATACACTTGGGATCCCATATTCCTTTCACTTTCCTTGTACTCTAATAAATAAATCAATAAAATACACTTGGGATCCCATATTCCTTTCACTTTCCTTGTACTCTAATAAATAAATCAATAAAATACACTTGGGATCCCATATTCCTTTCACTTTCCTTGTACTCTAATAAATAAATCAATAAAATACACTTGGGATCCCATATTCCTTTCACTTTCCTTGTACTCTAATAAATAAATCAATAAAATACACTTGGGATCCCATATTCCTTTCACTTTCCTTGTACTCTAATAAATAAATCAATAAAATACACTTGGGATCCCATATTCCTTTCACTTTCCTTGTACTCTAATAAATAAATCAATAAAATACACTTGGGATCCCATATTCCTTTCACTTTCCTTGTACTCTAATAAATAAATCAATAAAATACACTTGGGATCCCATATTCCTTTCACTTTCCTTGTACTCTAATAAATAAATCAATAAAATACACTTGGGATCCCATATTCCTTTCACTTTCCTTGTACTCTAATAAATAAATCAATAAAATACACTTGGGATCCCATATTCCTTTCACTTTCCTTGTACTCTAATAAATAAATCAATAAAATACACTTGGGATCCCATATTCCTTTCACTTTCCTTGTACTCTAATAAATAAATCAATAAAATACACTTGGGATCCCATATTCCTTTCACTTTCCTTGTACTCTAATAAATAAATCAATAAAATACACTTGGGATCCCATATTCCTTTCACTTTCCTTGTACTCTAATAAATAAATCAATAAAATACACTTGGGATCCCATATTCCTTTCACTTTCCTTGTACTCTAATAAATAAATCAATAAAATACACTTGGGATCCCATATTCCTTTCACTTTCCTTGTACTCTAATAAATAAATCAATAAAATACACTTGGGATCCCATATTCCTTTCACTTTCCTTGTACTCTAATAAATAAATCAATAAAATACACTTGGGATCCCATATTCCTTTCACTTTCCTTGTACTCTAATAAATAAATCAATAAAATACACTTGGGATCCCATATTCCTTTCACTTTCCTTGTACTCTAATAAATAAATCAATAAAATACACTTGGGATCCCATATTCCTTTCACTTTCCTTGTACTCTAATAAATAAATCAATAAAATACACTTGGGATCCCATATTCCTTTCACTTTCCTTGTACTCTAATAAATAAATCAATAAAATACACTTGGGATCCCATATTCCTTTCACTTTCCTTGTACTCTAATAAATAAATCAATAAAATACACTTGGGATCCCATATTCCTTTCACTTTCCTTGTACTCTAATAAATAAATCAATAAAATACACTTGGGATCCCATATTCCTTTCACTTTCCTTGTACTCTAATAAATAAATCAATAAAATACACTTGGGATCCCATATTCCTTTCACTTTCCTTGTACTCTAATAAATAAATCAATAAAATACACTTGGGATCCCATATTCCTTTCACTTTCCTTGTACTCTAATAAATAAATCAATAAAATACACTTGGGATCCCATATTCCTTTCACTTTCCTTGTACTCTAATAAATAAATCAATAAAATACACTTGGGATCCCATATTCCTTTCACTTTCCTTGTACTCTAATAAATAAATCAATAAAATACACTTGGGATCCCATATTCCTTTCACTTTCCTTGTACTCTAATAAATAAATCAATAAAATACACTTGGGATCCCATATTCCTTTCACTTTCCTTGTACTCTAATAAATAAATCAATAAAATACACTTGGGATCCCATATTCCTTTCACTTTCCTTGTACTCTAATAAATAAATCAATAAAATACACTTGGGATCCCATATTCCTTTCACTTTCCTTGTACTCTAATAAATAAATCAATAAAATACACTTGGGATCCCATATTCCTTTCACTTTCCTTGTACTCTAATAAATAAATCAATAAAATACACTTGGGATCCCATATTCCTTTCACTTTCCTTGTACTCTAATAAATAAATCAATAAAATACACTTGGGATCCCATATTCCTTTCACTTTCCTTGTACTCTAATAAATAAATCAATAAAATACACTTGGGATCCCATATTCCTTTCACTTTCCTTGTACTCTAATAAATAAATCAATAAAATACACTTGGGATCCCATATTCCTTTCACTTTCCTTGTACTCTAATAAATAAATCAATAAAATACACTTGGGATCCCATATTCCTTTCACTTTCCTTGTACTCTAATAAATAAATCAATAAAATACACTTGGGATCCCATATTCCTTTCACTTTCCTTGTACTCTAATAAATAAATCAATAAAATACACTTGGGATCCCATATTCCTTTCACTTTCCTTGTACTCTAATAAATAAATCAATAAAATACACTTGGGATCCCATATTCCTTTCACTTTCCTTGTACTCTAATAAATAAATCAATAAAATACACTTGGGATCCCATATTCCTTTCACTTTCCTTGTACTCTAATAAATAAATCAATAAAATACACTTGGGATCCCATATTCCTTTCACTTTCCTTGTACTCTAATAAATAAATCAATAAAATACACTTGGGATCCCATATTCCTTTCACTTTCCTTGTACTCTAATAAATAAATCAATAAAATACACTTGGGATCCCATATTCCTTTCACTTTCCTTGTACTCTAATAAATAAATCAATAAAATACACTTGGGATCCCATATTCCTTTCACTTTCCTTGTACTCTAATAAATAAATCAATAAAATACACTTGGGATCCCATATTCCTTTCACTTTCCTTGTACTCTAATAAATAAATCAATAAAATACACTTGGGATCCCATATTCCTTTCACTTTCCTTGTACTCTAATAAATAAATCAATAAAATACACTTGGGATCCCATATTCCTTTCACTTTCCTTGTACTCTAATAAATAAATCAATAAAATACACTTGGGATCCCATATTCCTTTCACTTTCCTTGTACTCTAATAAATAAATCAATAAAATACACTTGGGATCCCATATTCCTTTCACTTTCCTTGTACTCTAATAAATAAATCAATAAAATACACTTGGGATCCCATATTCCTTTCACTTTCCTTGTACTCTAATAAATAAATCAATAAAATACACTTGGGATCCCATATTCCTTTCACTTTCCTTGTACTCTAATAAATAAATCAATAAAATACACTTGGGATCCCATATTCCTTTCACTTTCCTTGTACTCTAATAAATAAATCAATAAAATACACTTGGGATCCCATATTCCTTTCACTTTCCTTGTACTCTAATAAATAAATCAATAAAATACACTTGGGATCCCATATTCCTTTCACTTTCCTTGTACTCTAATAAATAAATCAATAAAATACACTTGGGATCCCATATTCCTTTCACTTTCCTTGTACTCTAATAAATAAATCAATAAAATACACTTGGGATCCCATATTCCTTTCACTTTCCTTGTACTCTAATAAATAAATCAATAAAATACACTTGGGATCCCATATTCCTTTCACTTTCCTTGTACTCTAATAAATAAATCAATAAAATACACTTGGGATCCCATATTCCTTTCACTTTCCTTGTACTCTAATAAATAAATCAATAAAATACACTTGGGATCCCATATTCCTTTCACTTTCCTTGTACTCTAATAAATAAATCAATAAAATACACTTGGGATCCCATATTCCTTTCACTTTCCTTGTACTCTAATAAATAAATCAATAAAATACACTTGGGATCCCATATTCCTTTCACTTTCCTTGTACTCTAATAAATAAATCAATAAAATACACTTGGGATCCCATATTCCTTTCACTTTCCTTGTACTCTAATAAATAAATCAATAAAATACACTTGGGATCCCATATTCCTTTCACTTTCCTTGTACTCTAATAAATAAATCAATAAAATACACTTGGGATCCCATATTCCTTTCACTTTCCTTGTACTCTAATAAATAAATCAATAAAATACACTTGGGATCCCATATTCCTTTCACTTTCCTTGTACTCTAATAAATAAATCAATAAAATACACTTGGGATCCCATATTCCTTTCACTTTCCTTGTACTCTAATAAATAAATCAATAAAATACACTTGGGATCCCATATTCCTTTCACTTTCCTTGTACTCTAATAAATAAATCAATAAAATACACTTGGGATCCCATATTCCTTTCACTTTCCTTGTACTCTAATAAATAAATCAATAAAATACACTTGGGATCCCATATTCCTTTCACTTTCCTTGTACTCTAATAAATAAATCAATAAAATACACTTGGGATCCCATATTCCTTTCACTTTCCTTGTACTCTAATAAATAAATCAATAAAATACACTTGGGATCCCATATTCCTTTCACTTTCCTTGTACTCTAATAAATAAATCAATAAAATACACTTGGGATCCCATATTCCTTTCACTTTCCTTGTACTCTAATAAATAAATCAATAAAATACACTTGGGATCCCATATTCCTTTCACTTTCCTTGTACTCTAATAAATAAATCAATAAAATACACTTGGGATCCCATATTCCTTTCACTTTCCTTGTACTCTAATAAATAAATCAATAAAATACACTTGGGATCCCATATTCCTTTCACTTTCCTTGTACTCTAATAAATAAATCAATAAAATACACTTGGGATCCCATATTCCTTTCACTTTCCTTGTACTCTAATAAATAAATCAATAAAATACACTTGGGATCCCATATTCCTTTCACTTTCCTTGTACTCTAATAAATAAATCAATAAAATACACTTGGGATCCCATATTCCTTTCACTTTCCTTGTACTCTAATAAATAAATCAATAAAATACACTTGGGATCCCATATTCCTTTCACTTTCCTTGTACTCTAATAAATAAATCAATAAAATACACTTGGGATCCCATATTCCTTTCACTTTCCTTGTACTCTAATAAATAAATCAATAAAATACACTTGGGATCCCATATTCCTTTCACTTTCCTTGTACTCTAATAAATAAATCAATAAAATACACTTGGGATCCCATATTCCTTTCACTTTCCTTGTACTCTAATAAATAAATCAATAAAATACACTTGGGATCCCATATTCCTTTCACTTTCCTTGTACTCTAATAAATAAATCAATAAAATACACTTGGGATCCCATATTCCTTTCACTTTCCTTGTACTCTAATAAATAAATCAATAAAATACACTTGGGATCCCATATTCCTTTCACTTTCCTTGTACTCTAATAAATAAATCAATAAAATACACTTGGGATCCCATATTCCTTTCACTTTCCTTGTACTCTAATAAATAAATCAATAAAATACACTTGGGATCCCATATTCCTTTCACTTTCCTTGTACTCTAATAAATAAATCAATAAAATACACTTGGGATCCCATATTCCTTTCACTTTCCTTGTACTCTAATAAATAAATCAATAAAATACACTTGGGATCCCATATTCCTTTCACTTTCCTTGTACTCTAATAAATAAATCAATAAAATACACTTGGGATCCCATATTCCTTTCACTTTCCTTGTACTCTAATAAATAAATCAATAAAATACACTTGGGATCCCATATTCCTTTCACTTTCCTTGTACTCTAATAAATAAATCAATAAAATACACTTGGGATCCCATATTCCTTTCACTTTCCTTGTACTCTAATAAATAAATCAATAAAATACACTTGGGATCCCATATTCCTTTCACTTTCCTTGTACTCTAATAAATAAATCAATAAAATACACTTGGGATCCCATATTCCTTTCACTTTCCTTGTACTCTAATAAATAAATCAATAAAATACACTTGGGATCCCATATTCCTTTCACTTTCCTTGTACTCTAATAAATAAATCAATAAAATACACTTGGGATCCCATATTCCTTTCACTTTCCTTGTACTCTAATAAATAAATCAATAAAATACACTTGGGATCCCATATTCCTTTCACTTTCCTTGTACTCTAATAAATAAATCAATAAAATACACTTGGGATCCCATATTCCTTTCACTTTCCTTGTACTCTAATAAATAAATCAATAAAATACACTTGGGATCCCATATTCCTTTCACTTTCCTTGTACTCTAATAAATAAATCAATAAAATACACTTGGGATCCCATATTCCTTTCACTTTCCTTGTACTCTAATAAATAAATCAATAAAATACACTTGGGATCCCATATTCCTTTCACTTTCCTTGTACTCTAATAAATAAATCAATAAAATACACTTGGGATCCCATATTCCTTTCACTTTCCTTGTACTCTAATAAATAAATCAATAAAATACACTTGGGATCCCATATTCCTTTCACTTTCCTTGTACTCTAATAAATAAATCAATAAAATACACTTGGGATCCCATATTCCTTTCACTTTCCTTGTACTCTAATAAATAAATCAATAAAATACACTTGGGATCCCATATTCCTTTCACTTTCCTTGTACTCTAATAAATAAATCAATAAAATACACTTGGGATCCCATATTCCTTTCACTTTCCTTGTACTCTAATAAATAAATCAATAAAATACACTTGGGATCCCATATTCCTTTCACTTTCCTTGTACTCTAATAAATAAATCAATAAAATACACTTGGGATCCCATATTCCTTTCACTTTCCTTGTACTCTAATAAATAAATCAATAAAATACACTTGGGATCCCATATTCCTTTCACTTTCCTTGTACTCTAATAAATAAATCAATAAAATACACTTGGGATCCCATATTCCTTTCACTTTCCTTGTACTCTAATAAATAAATCAATAAAATACACTTGGGATCCCATATTCCTTTCACTTTCCTTGTACTCTAATAAATAAATCAATAAAATACACTTGGGATCCCATATTCCTTTCACTTTCCTTGTACTCTAATAAATAAATCAATAAAATACACTTGGGATCCCATATTCCTTTCACTTTCCTTGTACTCTAATAAATAAATCAATAAAATACACTTGGGATCCCATATTCCTTTCACTTTCCTTGTACTCTAATAAATAAATCAATAAAATACACTTGGGATCCCATATTCCTTTCACTTTCCTTGTACTCTAATAAATAAATCAATAAAATACACTTGGGATCCCATATTCCTTTCACTTTCCTTGTACTCTAATAAATAAATCAATAAAATACACTTGGGATCCCATATTCCTTTCACTTTCCTTGTACTCTAATAAATAAATCAATAAAATACACTTGGGATCCCATATTCCTTTCACTTTCCTTGTACTCTAATAAATAAATCAATAAAATACACTTGGGATCCCATATTCCTTTCACTTTCCTTGTACTCTAATAAATAAATCAATAAAATACACTTGGGATCCCATATTCCTTTCACTTTCCTTGTACTCTAATAAATAAATCAATAAAATACACTTGGGATCCCATATTCCTTTCACTTTCCTTGTACTCTAATAAATAAATCAATAAAATACACTTGGGATCCCATATTCCTTTCACTTTCCTTGTACTCTAATAAATAAATCAATAAAATACACTTGGGATCCCATATTCCTTTCACTTTCCTTGTACTCTAATAAATAAATCAATAAAATACACTTGGGATCCCATATTCCTTTCACTTTCCTTGTACTCTAATAAATAAATCAATAAAATACACTTGGGATCCCATATTCCTTTCACTTTCCTTGTACTCTAATAAATAAATCAATAAAATACACTTGGGATCCCATATTCCTTTCACTTTCCTTGTACTCTAATAAATAAATCAATAAAATACACTTGGGATCCCATATTCCTTTCACTTTCCTTGTACTCTAATAAATAAATCAATAAAATACACTTGGGATCCCATATTCCTTTCACTTTCCTTGTACTCTAATAAATAAATCAATAAAATACACTTGGGATCCCATATTCCTTTCACTTTCCTTGTACTCTAATAAATAAATCAATAAAATACACTTGGGATCCCATATTCCTTTCACTTTCCTTGTACTCTAATAAATAAATCAATAAAATACACTTGGGATCCCATATTCCTTTCACTTTCCTTGTACTCTAATAAATAAATCAATAAAATACACTTGGGATCCCATATTCCTTTCACTTTCCTTGTACTCTAATAAATAAATCAATAAAATACACTTGGGATCCCATATTCCTTTCACTTTCCTTGTACTCTAATAAATAAATCAATAAAATACACTTGGGATCCCATATTCCTTTCACTTTCCTTGTACTCTAATAAATAAATCAATAAAATACACTTGGGATCCCATATTCCTTTCACTTTCCTTGTACTCTAATAAATAAATCAATAAAATACACTTGGGATCCCATATTCCTTTCACTTTCCTTGTACTCTAATAAATAAATCAATAAAATACACTTGGGATCCCATATTCCTTTCACTTTCCTTGTACTCTAATAAATAAATCAATAAAATACACTTGGGATCCCATATTCCTTTCACTTTCCTTGTACTCTAATAAATAAATCAATAAAATACACTTGGGATCCCATATTCCTTTCACTTTCCTTGTACTCTAATAAATAAATCAATAAAATACACTTGGGATCCCATATTCCTTTCACTTTCCTTGTACTCTAATAAATAAATCAATAAAATACACTTGGGATCCCATATTCCTTTCACTTTCCTTGTACTCTAATAAATAAATCAATAAAATACACTTGGGATCCCATATTCCTTTCACTTTCCTTGTACTCTAATAAATAAATCAATAAAATACACTTGGGATCCCATATTCCTTTCACTTTCCTTGTACTCTAATAAATAAATCAATAAAATACACTTGGGATCCCATATTCCTTTCACTTTCCTTGTACTCTAATAAATAAATCAATAAAATACACTTGGGATCCCATATTCCTTTCACTTTCCTTGTACTCTAATAAATAAATCAATAAAATACACTTGGGATCCCATATTCCTTTCACTTTCCTTGTACTCTAATAAATAAATCAATAAAATACACTTGGGATCCCATATTCCTTTCACTTTCCTTGTACTCTAATAAATAAATCAATAAAATACACTTGGGATCCCATATTCCTTTCACTTTCCTTGTACTCTAATAAATAAATCAATAAAATACACTTGGGATCCCATATTCCTTTCACTTTCCTTGTACTCTAATAAATAAATCAATAAAATACACTTGGGATCCCATATTCCTTTCACTTTCCTTGTACTCTAATAAATAAATCAATAAAATACACTTGGGATCCCATATTCCTTTCACTTTCCTTGTACTCTAATAAATAAATCAATAAAATACACTTGGGATCCCATATTCCTTTCACTTTCCTTGTACTCTAATAAATAAATCAATAAAATACACTTGGGATCCCATATTCCTTTCACTTTCCTTGTACTCTAATAAATAAATCAATAAAATACACTTGGGATCCCATATTCCTTTCACTTTCCTTGTACTCTAATAAATAAATCAATAAAATACACTTGGGATCCCATATTCCTTTCACTTTCCTTGTACTCTAATAAATAAATCAATAAAATACACTTGGGATCCCATATTCCTTTCACTTTCCTTGTACTCTAATAAATAAATCAATAAAATACACTTGGGATCCCATATTCCTTTCACTTTCCTTGTACTCTAATAAATAAATCAATAAAATACACTTGGGATCCCATATTCCTTTCACTTTCCTTGTACTCTAATAAATAAATCAATAAAATACACTTGGGATCCCATATTCCTTTCACTTTCCTTGTACTCTAATAAATAAATCAATAAAATACACTTGGGATCCCATATTCCTTTCACTTTCCTTGTACTCTAATAAATAAATCAATAAAATACACTTGGGATCCCATATTCCTTTCACTTTCCTTGTACTCTAATAAATAAATCAATAAAATACACTTGGGATCCCATATTCCTTTCACTTTCCTTGTACTCTAATAAATAAATCAATAAAATACACTTGGGATCCCATATTCCTTTCACTTTCCTTGTACTCTAATAAATAAATCAATAAAATACACTTGGGATCCCATATTCCTTTCACTTTCCTTGTACTCTAATAAATAAATCAATAAAATACACTTGGGATCCCATATTCCTTTCACTTTCCTTGTACTCTAATAAATAAATCAATAAAATACACTTGGGATCCCATATTCCTTTCACTTTCCTTGTACTCTAATAAATAAATCAATAAAATACACTTGGGATCCCATATTCCTTTCACTTTCCTTGTACTCTAATAAATAAATCAATAAAATACACTTGGGATCCCATATTCCTTTCACTTTCCTTGTACTCTAATAAATAAATCAATAAAATACACTTGGGATCCCATATTCCTTTCACTTTCCTTGTACTCTAATAAATAAATCAATAAAATACACTTGGGATCCCATATTCCTTTCACTTTCCTTGTACTCTAATAAATAAATCAATAAAATACACTTGGGATCCCATATTCCTTTCACTTTCCTTGTACTCTAATAAATAAATCAATAAAATACACTTGGGATCCCATATTCCTTTCACTTTCCTTGTACTCTAATAAATAAATCAATAAAATACACTTGGGATCCCATATTCCTTTCACTTTCCTTGTACTCTAATAAATAAATCAATAAAATACACTTGGGATCCCATATTCCTTTCACTTTCCTTGTACTCTAATAAATAAATCAATAAAATACACTTGGGATCCCATATTCCTTTCACTTTCCTTGTACTCTAATAAATAAATCAATAAAATACACTTGGGATCCCATATTCCTTTCACTTTCCTTGTACTCTAATAAATAAATCAATAAAATACACTTGGGATCCCATATTCCTTTCACTTTCCTTGTACTCTAATAAATAAATCAATAAAATACACTTGGGATCCCATATTCCTTTCACTTTCCTTGTACTCTAATAAATAAATCAATAAAATACACTTGGGATCCCATATTCCTTTCACTTTCCTTGTACTCTAATAAATAAATCAATAAAATACACTTGGGATCCCATATTCCTTTCACTTTCCTTGTACTCTAATAAATAAATCAATAAAATACACTTGGGATCCCATATTCCTTTCACTTTCCTTGTACTCTAATAAATAAATCAATAAAATACACTTGGGATCCCATATTCCTTTCACTTTCCTTGTACTCTAATAAATAAATCAATAAAATACACTTGGGATCCCATATTCCTTTCACTTTCCTTGTACTCTAATAAATAAATCAATAAAATACACTTGGGATCCCATATTCCTTTCACTTTCCTTGTACTCTAATAAATAAATCAATAAAATACACTTGGGATCCCATATTCCTTTCACTTTCCTTGTACTCTAATAAATAAATCAATAAAATACACTTGGGATCCCATATTCCTTTCACTTTCCTTGTACTCTAATAAATAAATCAATAAAATACACTTGGGATCCCATATTCCTTTCACTTTCCTTGTACTCTAATAAATAAATCAATAAAATACACTTGGGATCCCATATTCCTTTCACTTTCCTTGTACTCTAATAAATAAATCAATAAAATACACTTGGGATCCCATATTCCTTTCACTTTCCTTGTACTCTAATAAATAAATCAATAAAATACACTTGGGATCCCATATTCCTTTCACTTTCCTTGTACTCTAATAAATAAATCAATAAAATACACTTGGGATCCCATATTCCTTTCACTTTCCTTGTACTCTAATAAATAAATCAATAAAATACACTTGGGATCCCATATTCCTTTCACTTTCCTTGTACTCTAATAAATAAATCAATAAAATACACTTGGGATCCCATATTCCTTTCACTTTCCTTGTACTCTAATAAATAAATCAATAAAATACACTTGGGATCCCATATTCCTTTCACTTTCCTTGTACTCTAATAAATAAATCAATAAAATACACTTGGGATCCCATATTCCTTTCACTTTCCTTGTACTCTAATAAATAAATCAATAAAATACACTTGGGATCCCATATTCCTTTCACTTTCCTTGTACTCTAATAAATAAATCAATAAAATACACTTGGGATCCCATATTCCTTTCACTTTCCTTGTACTCTAATAAATAAATCAATAAAATACACTTGGGATCCCATATTCCTTTCACTTTCCTTGTACTCTAATAAATAAATCAATAAAATACACTTGGGATCCCATATTCCTTTCACTTTCCTTGTACTCTAATAAATAAATCAATAAAATACACTTGGGATCCCATATTCCTTTCACTTTCCTTGTACTCTAATAAATAAATCAATAAAATACACTTGGGATCCCATATTCCTTTCACTTTCCTTGTACTCTAATAAATAAATCAATAAAATACACTTGGGATCCCATATTCCTTTCACTTTCCTTGTACTCTAATAAATAAATCAATAAAATACACTTGGGATCCCATATTCCTTTCACTTTCCTTGTACTCTAATAAATAAATCAATAAAATACACTTGGGATCCCATATTCCTTTCACTTTCCTTGTACTCTAATAAATAAATCAATAAAATACACTTGGGATCCCATATTCCTTTCACTTTCCTTGTACTCTAATAAATAAATCAATAAAATACACTTGGGATCCCATATTCCTTTCACTTTCCTTGTACTCTAATAAATAAATCAATAAAATACACTTGGGATCCCATATTCCTTTCACTTTCCTTGTACTCTAATAAATAAATCAATAAAATACACTTGGGATCCCATATTCCTTTCACTTTCCTTGTACTCTAATAAATAAATCAATAAAATACACTTGGGATCCCATATTCCTTTCACTTTCCTTGTACTCTAATAAATAAATCAATAAAATACACTTGGGATCCCATATTCCTTTCACTTTCCTTGTACTCTAATAAATAAATCAATAAAATACACTTGGGATCCCATATTCCTTTCACTTTCCTTGTACTCTAATAAATAAATCAATAAAATACACTTGGGATCCCATATTCCTTTCACTTTCCTTGTACTCTAATAAATAAATCAATAAAATACACTTGGGATCCCATATTCCTTTCACTTTCCTTGTACTCTAATAAATAAATCAATAAAATACACTTGGGATCCCATATTCCTTTCACTTTCCTTGTACTCTAATAAATAAATCAATAAAATACACTTGGGATCCCATATTCCTTTCACTTTCCTTGTACTCTAATAAATAAATCAATAAAATACACTTGGGATCCCATATTCCTTTCACTTTCCTTGTACTCTAATAAATAAATCAATAAAATACACTTGGGATCCCATATTCCTTTCACTTTCCTTGTACTCTAATAAATAAATCAATAAAATACACTTGGGATCCCATATTCCTTTCACTTTCCTTGTACTCTAATAAATAAATCAATAAAATACACTTGGGATCCCATATTCCTTTCACTTTCCTTGTACTCTAATAAATAAATCAATAAAATACACTTGGGATCCCATATTCCTTTCACTTTCCTTGTACTCTAATAAATAAATCAATAAAATACACTTGGGATCCCATATTCCTTTCACTTTCCTTGTACTCTAATAAATAAATCAATAAAATACACTTGGGATCCCATATTCCTTTCACTTTCCTTGTACTCTAATAAATAAATCAATAAAATACACTTGGGATCCCATATTCCTTTCACTTTCCTTGTACTCTAATAAATAAATCAATAAAATACACTTGGGATCCCATATTCCTTTCACTTTCCTTGTACTCTAATAAATAAATCAATAAAATACACTTGGGATCCCATATTCCTTTCACTTTCCTTGTACTCTAATAAATAAATCAATAAAATACACTTGGGATCCCATATTCCTTTCACTTTCCTTGTACTCAAATAAATCAATAAAATACACTTGGGATCCCATATTCCTTTCACTTTCCTTGTACTCTAATACAAACCCACAATAACTGAGATCCCATATCCTTTCTACCTCTCCTGTAATTAATAAACAAACTCCACAAATACACCTTGGGATCCCATATTTCCTTTTTTAAAAAAAAAAAAAAAAATTTATTTTCCTTTCCTTTTTTAAACAAAAATCAATAAAATACA
>NW_025049172.1:0-22921 GCF_019279795.1 Protopterus annectens | reverse complement strand
TTGTGATTAATCAGATGCTTGAAATTTGTGTAAAACATGTTTCCACGAAAACCATCTGCATCCAAAGGCAGGGTGGTACCTTCTCCTCCTGTTAAAGTACACTGCACATTAAGCAGCTACCATAACACTGGCCAACTTGGTTCTACCGCCTTTTACTGTGCACTGTGTATAATACTGATAATTATTGTATAGTATTGTGTAGTATATTAATATACTGATAATAATAATTTCAGATGTTTCTTAAAATTTTGTGTGTTTGGATCACATTCAGTTCTTTGCCTTACCTTTTGGACTATCCACTGCTCCAAGAGTGTTCAAAAAGTGTTGAGTTCCAGTTGTAGCGCATTGCAGGCTACAGAGTGTTCACACTTTTCCATATTTAGACAACTTGGCTTATATTTGCAGTGTCAGGAATCTTACGATCACTGGTTTATCCCCTACAATTTTAGAGACATCCTGGTCCAATAACATCACTGGCCAAAAATTAACCAATGTGTTTTTGATTTCATAAAAATCCAAGGTGATGGTTAGGGTACACGATCTTGAAAAATATTGTTATTAGAATGTAATCAATCTCTAACTTTCCATCATCAATACCACAACCACTGAATAAAATTTTTACTATTAACCCATTCCATCTTTTGAGAGTAACCTCATTCTCGATTTCTTTTAAAAAATTCATAGGATAACCCCTTCTTCCAAACATGTCAATAAGTTTATCACATTCTGTTTGGAAGTCTCCTTCATCTGACACCATTCTAACAATTCTGATAAATTGTCCCTTAACTAGGGACTTTTTCTGTTGAATTGGGTGACAGCTTTCAAAATGTAAAATGTATTTGAATAATGAGGTTTCCTGTACAGCTTGGATATAAAAGATTTACTCATATAATCCTTCACAATAGTGATATCTAAAAAAAATTCAAGCTCTCTGTCAGAATTCAGGGTAAATTCTAAAAATTCAGTGGTACTATTAATGTATTCAAAAAACTCACCTAATTTATCCTCACCCCCTTTCCATAAAAGGACTATGTCATCCAAATAACGACCATATAGGACCCAATGGTCTTTGTAGCATGAATTCATAATGTATTCCTGCTCCCAGTGTGCCAAAACCACATTGGCAAGCACAGGGGCACAAATATGCCCCATTATGTCCTTGTTGAAGCTTAAGAGCTTTGTTTTATATTTAAAAATATTTTAAAGGTTTTTATTGTCATTTCATAGGTTTATTACCCCACATTTCTGTATCATAGTATCTACAGTTGTTTGTTATACATTTATATTTATCGGTGATGTGTGTTCACATTTTTATATTTATTTGCAATATGGGAGTATACTTTTTCATATGTCTTGGCAATTTAAGTCAGGTATTATTTCCTTTAAATATGTGCATTAGTTGACAGGAAGTGATCTAGTAGGATGTGATGTCAGGGTTTTGCTTTTTGGGAGAATATTTAAATCCTTCGAGTTGTATTATGTGTATTCTGACAAAAGTTCTTAATCTGTGGACTATTGTGTTTTGAGTGTGGTTTTATTGACAACCCAATAAACTGTCGTAACGAGTACCTGCTGAGTGGTTGTCTGGATACCTTTTATTTGTTCTTCTTGGTTTATGTTTTCCTTGGACAGAACAGTTGGTTTATGGAGGAAGGTACAGGTGACAATACTCCTAGCGGTGTGGATGTATCTTCTGTTGCTGAAGCGTTAGCTGCATTAGCCACTTCAGTTAAGGAACGTAATAGCAAAGTTGACATCTTATTTCATCGGCAGACAACTGAAGTTAGTAGTAATGACAATTGGGTTCCTGTTTCGCAGAATACTGTATTGTGAGAGTCTTTTATCACTCCAGCACAAAAACCATGCAATAATCCTGGTTGCAAACTTGATGGTACTGTTGGATCGAGTATTCTATCTGGCTCTCACTGGTGTTGTCTTTCAGCTTCTGGAGTTGCTGACGTGAGTGGTGGCGTCTTTTTCTACGGAAGATTGGCTCAGAAGTGAGACGATACTGGAGGGCAATCAGGAACGGCTCAATGAATCTCATACGAGTATGGAGCAACAATTGGGTCGTTTTCAGGAACTAACTTTCTAGTATAAGAAACTACAGTTGGAAAATTCAGTGACGACAATGCATAGAATGAGAGCAAATTCAAAAGGACTGAGATTGTGGAAATATTCCTCTGAAGAACTCCCAGTTGTACCAAGACTTAATTGCGTTTTTCAACAGACAGGGATGTGAGTTTTTAAGAATTCTCATTAGCGATAACAGGAAAATGTCCTTACTTATTAGAGACATTGAAAAAGTAGAACTGAGTATTAAGAATGATTTATTGTTTGCTAGTGAAAGGAATGATTTTTTAAATGTATTTAAACATGTGGATAATGGGTTGGTTGAACTTAGGGCTAGGAAACAACGTAAACTAAATAGAGACAATATTGATTGTAAAACTGGTAAAGCTTACTCCGACCCTCCTAGAGGGCAGAATTCTGTTTATTTTAATGAACAAAATAATGATGTGAACGATGTGGTCAATGATAATTCTGTTGACAATGAGTTTTTAATGGGGATGTCCCCGTGGATCCCTCCTCCCCTGAGAAGATCCGAGAGTATCAGGGAGCAGAGGAAGGGACAAATGTATTATCAGAACAACTACAACCATTATCCGTCATGGAGGGGAGGGAGGGGGGCCTACCGGAGATAGTTGAACCCTGTGAACAAGTTATTCAGGTCAGTCAAAATGATGACGCTGATTGTACTATTTATAATTTTAGTCAAGTGGATGATGATTGGGCTAATTTGTTCGCGAAAGGGTTTAATTTTGTCTCAGGGAGATCAGCAAATGTTGACAATATTTTAAACCTTAAAATGTACGTGAGGAAATTAAATTTGGAGGTACATTTTGGTAATACTATTATTACTCAAAATGCCCACCAGTTGCATAGACCCAGCACTTTTATTACACCTACCCACCCTCTTCTTGTGATTTATGAGACACTTTGTGAAAATGAACTTAGGAAAATCATTTTGAATAGTACCACAGGGGTTATGTCAACAATTTGGATGAAAAAGAGTGGATGTTACTTCAAGACATCATTAGTAACAACAACATCAGGCTTATGAAATCTGATAAGGGGGGAGGGCTGGTCATTATGAATTATTTGGATTGTAATAGTAAAATGTTTAATCTATTGTATACTGACACTTATCGAGAAGTGTCCGTCAATGAGATGAATCTAGCCTATAGGAACATCGATTTGACCATTGAGGAATTGTTACTTAATCGACAGATAAGTATCGACACACATATGTTCTCAGAGTCTAAAACCCCCAGAACACCTACCATCTTCGGCATCCTGAAGATACATAAATCCATCCAGAGCCCCCCTGCACGTCCGATTGTGGACGCCAAGGCTTCGAAAACATATGGGTTGGCCAAATTTGTGGACCATCAATTGAAAGGTCTAGTGGAAAAGACGCCTTGGATTATTAAAGATTCATGGTATTTTTTACGTAGAATACATCCAGATATGTATGATGATGGACTTATTATGGCCACCTTAGACATCAAGGATCTATTTTCAGTAATCCCACACGAGGAGGGGCTTGATTGGTTTTATGAATATCTTTGTAGGCATTCTGATTTAAGTTTTGACACCAAACATGCCATTAGGACCTGTATGGAACTTGTTTTGGAAAGTAACTTTTTAAGCTTTGATGGCCACCTCTTTAAGCAAACTTTAGGGGTGGCCATGGGAGCATGTTGTGCCCCTGTGTTTGCCATTGAATTTTGGACGAATCTACCCCAGTAAAAACGTTTTTGTTTTTCGAAAAGGGTGGTATATATTGCTAAGTGCAGGTTATGCAACATTTTTTATGTGGGCAAAACAAAAAGGGCCTTTAAGCGGAGAGTATATGAGCACTGCTATGATATTAAATGCAAAAATAAAAACAGTGCACTTTTTAATCATGTGGACAAATATCCGACGCATTTCTTTTTAGGTTTTTTGCCATTGATCATGCGGACCTGGGACCTCGGGGTGGCCCAGTGGATGATTATTTAGAAGTATTAGAGTTGAAATGGCAAATTAAGTTGAATGCTGGCTCATATCTTGGCATTAATGAACGTATAAATATTATGCCCTTGTTGAAGCGAAGAGCTTTGTTTTATATTTAAAAAATATTTAAAAGGTTTTTATTGTCATTTCATGGGTTTATTACCTCACTTTTCTGTGTCATAATATCTACAGTTATTTGTTATACATTTATATTTATCGGTGATATGTATGTGTTCACATTTTATTTGTAATATGGGAGTATACTTTTTCATATGTCTTGGCAATTTAAGTCCGGTATTATTTCCTTTAAATATGTGCATTAGTTGACAGGAAGTGATCTAGTAGTGGGATGTGATGTCAGTGTTTTTGCCTTTTGGGAGGGTATTTAAATCCTTCGAGTTGTATTACATGTATTTTGATGAAGTTGGTTATTCCGACGAAAGCGCTTAATCTGTGGACTATTGTGTTTTGAGTGTGGTTTTATTGAGAACCCAATAAACTGTCGTTAAGAGTACCTGCTGAGTAGTTGTCTGGATACCTTTTATTTGTTCTTCTTGTTTTGCATAAGAGACCTCAAGAAAACCAGTGCCGCTCTTTGGAATTTTAATTTTGTGTTAGAGAAGCTAACACTTGCTCCATTTGAACCAGCTTTCCTGGCTGAATTGAGATTTCTTAAATGGAAAACATTGCGTTGACCTTTGCAAGAAGGGTGTCTGAGCTGCAAGGTCTTATGGTGAGTCAAGTCTATTTAATTTCCATAGGGTCAGGGTTTCTTTGAGATGTAGTCATTCTTTATGCCTAAAGTGATATTCATGTTTACTTTAAGCCAACCTATCCATGTCTGTGTTTTCTTTCCTGAGCCTAATTCCTTGGATGCCCACAGACAACTCTGATACTATCTTGACAGAACTAAATCTTTCAGATCTTTGGATCAATTGTTCATTCTTTGTGAAGATAACATTGCATAACAGCCTGTGTCAAAGTAGACCATTTCCAAATAGTTGCCTAAGGCTTTTACCCTTTGCTATACTCACCATAACAAAATTATTACAGCCAGGGTCAAGGCCTACTTTGTCAGGGACTTGGCTTCACCTGTGGCTTTTTGGAAAGGAGTATTCTAGAAGCTGCTACTTGGTCCCTCTGTACATATTTTTGCAAAACACTGTAAGATTTATTTCTTCTGTAGGTCCAGGTCAGGCTTTGCTAGGACCATTTTCCAGGGACTTCTGAACTCTTCTCCTTCCACCTCTCCAGTGTAGTTAGCTAGAGTAATCTACCCATATAACTAAGGCTACTGTAGCAGTTGTCAGTATGATGAACATAGTACAGTTGTGTAAGTAGACTTGCCGTAATAGTACATATTTGAATGACCACTGTGCAGTAACTGCTCCCTCCCTCTATCCCTTTTGTTTTTTAGGTGTGATTTTTATGCTAGGGTGTGGATATTTATTTTTGTTGTTCCTGGTTTGTTCTTTCAGTGCTCAGCATCCCTTTCTGGTGGCAGGAAAGCTGTGAAAGTTTTGGTGCCCAGATTTGCTTTAAGTCCATCAGCTCAAGCTGCCTGACGGGTTGGGCATTTGGAACATGCCCTGAAGATTTGGAAGCTGGCTGGCTGTTATATCTTTTGCAGGATATAACCCGTAGAGCTAAGGCTACTGCAGAAGTGATTATTTGGGCATCTGCTATTATGCTAAGTTTACTTATACAGCTGTACTTTCTGCGATAGACAAGACAGTTTGAAGTCCAGATGAGATTCAGATGAGTAGTGGGATGCAGAAATATGCATTGAGCGAAACATGGTTCACAAACTCTGTGACTTTTGCTACTTATTCTTCAGTATTAGCATAGCAGCTACATTGTACACAGTGGTTTGCTTTCAGGCTGAACGGTGCAGCTATGTGCCCATATGAAACTGTGGTGAGAGTACTGCAGGCTCCCAAAGTTCTGTGTGTGGTCACTATAAATTATAGGACACAATTCTGCAGCTGTTTATCCTGGTACATTTAGACTTTGCTGGGATTCAAATTGCTAGAAAAACTCCACAGTACAAGCTCTTACAGCCAAGATTCCACAGTTTTACAGAAAAAAAAAATTACCTAAAATTTACAGAACCTTTTTCTTTTCTTTTCTTGGTGTTGAACCTGGGACATCTCTCCAGTAGCATTGACAGCTATAAATCAAAGAATTTAGATTAAAACTCTGTACTCTTTCAAAGATGTATCCACGGTGGTGGTGCTGCGGTAGCATTGTCGCCTCACAGTAAGACGCTGTCCGGTTCGATTCTCAGTTAGAGCGTCTTCTGCGGAGACATACGTGAATAAGCGCATTTTAGTTGAAGGTTGTGCCAGGCCTGGCAAGCCGGTGCGTAAAAATCAACTGCCAATCATTAGCGGACGGAGTTCCGCTGTATGCGACTTCTAACCGAAAAGCCGAAAGACACAAAACTCTTTCAAAGATGTGCAAAATACTTTCATTTTCAGACATGGCTTAATGCCTCACCATTCTCACTTACTCCCACTTATGTTTGCAGTATTTGTTCTGTGTTTTGCTTCTCGAAGTATATGAGTAGCATATGTACATTACAATAATTTGTTTACTGCACAGCTGGTATGTCTTTTGTTTTATGGCTTTATTTTGATTGCATGACTTTGCATGCATTATTCTTGATGTAACTTCCTTGCATGTCAAATTTTGTTCTGTTTTACTGCGATATGTATTTTATGTAGTCTGTTCAGCAGTGCCTGAAATGGGTCTACTGTCCTGGTTAACAAGCTGTTCATTATTTTAACAGGGTACATAGCGCTGTTCGCGGTGCTTCATACCAGTCATCCTACTATCTCTAATGCAAGCATTGTGTAAATTACCTATGGTGCTCAGTGTGCCATTGAAATGATAGTGCATAGTGCTGCTGCTAGGTGCATTATTGATTTCAGTAGTGTGTAAATTCATCTACAGCCAACAGATTTAATTTTTCTCTTATTGTTGAATTAACACATATACAATATGTGCACAGAAAGGAAGAAACTCAATATTGCATAGTGTTATACAATGTTAGGAATACATTGAATCATCAAGGTAGTCTTGTACAGTTAACACATTGAGTCTTGGTATTTCAGTAGCAACATTTCATGGCTATCCCCAACAACTGAAAGTATTAGTATGATTTACAGATCTTACTCTAATCACTTTTCAGTTTTACATAATATTGCTGTTAAATTTAAAAATTCTTTGAATGTAGGAACTGCTTTTGTTTTCCAGTTTTTTGTAATAACTTTTCTAGCTACCACCAGAAGATTCTTTAACTTTTTTTGTTGTTTAGCTTTTGCAGATAAAGTAAGGGGAACATTCATTAGTATTACTGATGTAGTTAAAGAACAGTTATCAGAACATATAAACATACTGATCTCTTACCAGTATACGTTTAAATTTTCACAGTCCATAAACGTGTCCAGTCAGGCTTTACATCTTTATTACATCTCCAACAAACTTATTTTATATGGAGTGACATATATTCTATGTATATATTTCCACAAAAAAACTTTTCAGTATAAACTTGAAGTTTAACTATCTGATTTAAGTAACAAAGTTTTGTTTTACCATCTATTGAGTCACTCAGTCAGTACTGTCTAAAACGTTTCAGAATTTTGCATTAAAATTATTTATAATTAACTTGTATAACTTGGACAAGCTTCCTTTGTAGGTCAAGTTACCTTCAATGATAGCATTCATTTAATGGGGTAATAGTGTTATGTTCCTCTTCAGCTCGTATTGTATACAAATTAATTTAATTTCTTACTGATGGATAATAATAACTGGTTAACAGATTCATCCAACTTGCAATTTTGCATTAAATATTCTGGCAACTTAGCTTTTCCTTTTTCAAAGCAATCAGGCCATAATACTAATCCATTGTTTTTAGAAAATTCATTTTAACGTTGTTCTGAGTTTCCTTAAATCTAGAGGTTTGTGCAATGGGAAAGCACAGACATTTCAATATTGATATTAATAAGGTTTTAAAAACATATTTATTAATTGTTTTAAGAATTGATTTCATATATCCAGAGTCTAAAGACCAAAATGAGTTTCCTTCTAAGGTAAATTTTTATTAACGATATGAAAGAGTTGTTACATATTTTTAATTTGTCATATTTGATAAACTTATAAGAATTTAGTATAGTATCTGCGGTGGTGGTGCTGCGGTAGCGTTGTCACCTCACGGTAAGACGCTGTCTGATGTTCTTCATCTCACATTGCTGCAGTCCTTACACTTGGGTAGTCCGCTGTCCTCGGTCGGCCCGAATATCAAAGTATTAGGCTGACGTCGGTCAAGGCGCTTAAGACTGACATCAGGACGTCAGGGTACAAATGCGCATGACCGACGTCATATCCTCAGTCTTTTTTGCCGCATGGTCCGATGCAGAAGCAGCATTGCAAGTGCCGCTCACGCTCTGAAATTTTTCAATTCGAGTTTCAGACCGAGTCAAAGTTGGCTAAGTACCTGGGGAATATTTTCGTTTTTTCTTGCCTCAGTGGTTTACCGGATGTCAGAAAAAGTGAATAACTGTATTTCTTGTGGGAAACAGATACCGCATAGAGATTATCATACTTTGTGTATTCCTTGTTTGGGGCCTGAGCACGACGTTGTTGGGTGTCGCTTTTGTGCTAGGTTCAATAAGCACTATTGCCGAAGGTTAGATTGTGCCAGGTTAGTCTTTGGGAAGCGGTGCAATTATAAGATGCTGTCGGATGCTCCGATGCCCGCTTCTTCGAAGAAGCGCAAAGACAAAGCAGCTAAACCCAGGCAAGAAGAGTCGTCCGTTCCGGACGCCGGTTCTTTAGTGGCGTCAGTGGAACCGGTGGTTCCGCCGGAGGCTTCTCTGGAGTCCCAGGGGGAGACTTTGTTATTGCAGGATGTGGCCTCTCAGGAGGCAGGTCAGGCTGAAGGGGCTTCTCAGGTTACTGTACTCCCTCCCTTCCTAGGGTGGTTAGGCCCTCTCCTTCTGTTTCTAAGGCTTCTCCCAGAGGCAGGCCAGGTTTAGCTTCTGTTGGTGTCACTCCTAGTTCTACAGGATCTGTGCCCAAGAAGCACATGCTTAAAATGGCAGAAGATTTAATTACTTTGATTAGAGGTTCTTTGCCCCTCCAGATAAGAGGCCTAGGGTGGAACCAGAGTTGGGGAGTTTTGAGCAGGCTTCAGATGTTTCAGAGTCTTCGCTGAAGACTTGCAGGAGTACTCTCCTTATTCTGATTCTGATGCAGATGATTCAACCCCTTCTGCTTCTCCTCCAGAGGATTTTTCTTTTCAGAGACTCTTCATTCCATGAGGGAACATTTTAAGTGGGAAGGTCAGGACTTCTCGATTCCAGGAAAAGGCTTAGGGAATTTTGCTTTTACCCCAGCATAGGCCTTTGGCTATACCACCTGTTCTGGATGTTGTGGAAGATGTGTTTGCAGAGGCTTCACTTAATCCTGATTCTTTGCCTCCTGCTCCTGTTAAACCGGATAGGTATTACAGGGTGCCTGAGGCTCATAAATATCTTTATAAGAGTCCTAGGGCGGACCCAGAAACTGTTAGTCAGGGACCTAAGGGTGTTAAGGCCTCTGTTGTAAAAAATCCGGTTCCTCCAGATAAAGAGGCCAGAGCTTTGGATAGATGGGGAAAGAAAGTCTATACTTCTTCCACCTTAGCTATGAGGGCTTTGAATTGCCAGTTTCACATGTTGAAATATCAAAACTATCTTCTTTCTCAATTGAAGTCTAAGGTAGATGCTCTGGCGGAAGGCATTGAGTGTAAAGAATTACAAGATTTAGTGCATGTTTCTGAACAGGTGGGTAAGCATTCTTTACAATGTGGTTTTGATGCTATACAGGCCTCGTCTAGGGTGGCTGCCACTGGGTCAGTTCTTCGCAGGCACGCCTGGCTGAGGGATCAGAATTTATCTGAACATGTTAAGACAAGGATTTTGGATGCTCCTTTACAGTCTGATGTGTTGTTTGGTTCACCTGTGGAGTCAGTCTTGAAGAAAATGGAAGACAAGTCTAAGTCTATGCAGACTGTTAAAGATTTTTTGCAAGTTCAGCCTCCGAAGTTTAGTAGGAATTGGCCTGCTAAGGGGTGGACGTACCCTTCTTATGATTCACAGTCTAGGGGTAGATCTAGACGTGGTAGGGGTGTAGAGCTCAGAGCTCCTTCAGACCTAGAACAGGGAGTTCTCCTGCACAATCTTCGGGTGAGGGCAGGGGCCAGTCCTTTCGTAAACAGGCCCAATGACCTACCTTTTCAGCTGCCAGATCCTTCTTGCCTGGCAGCACCTTTGGGAGGAAGGTTGGCACTCTTCAAGGAAAGTTGGAGTTTGATTACCCAAGACAGATGGGTATTAGATATCATACACCAAGGTTACAGGTTTTATTTCCATACCTTGCCTCCTTTCAAAGGCATGCCGGACGTTCCTCCTCAGCAAAGACTAGAGGCTCACAAACAAATTTCTCTGCTGCTCCAAATAGGGGCCATACAACCAGTCCCTCTGCCAGAAGTGGGCCTAGGATTTTATTCTCGCCTGTTCCTAGTACCAAAGAAGGGGAACACGTGGAGACCAATTTTGGATTTATCTATCCTCAACACTTATCTGGACATTCCCAAGTTCAAAATGTTGACGTTACAACAGCTTTTACCTCTGCTGGGAAAAGATCACTGGATGGTGACTTTGGATCTCCAGGAGGCTTACCTTCATGTTCCTATCAGGCTAAGTTGCAGGAAGTATCTGCGTTTTCGTGCTGGGACTTCTCATTATCAGTTCTCTGCATTGCCCTTTGGCTTATCTACTGCGCCAGAGTGTTCACAAGGTTCTGGCTCCAGTGATAGCTTTCTTCAGGCTAAGAGGAATACAGATCTATCCTTATTTGGACGATTGCCTGATTCTGGCCCAAGGAAAGGACGAACTTCTTCATCATTTACAATATGTGATAGCAGTGCTAAGATGCCTGGGGTATTCTGTGAACGAAATAAAGTCCAGTCTAGTACCCTCTCAGGACATGTGCTTTCTGGGTGTGAAACTGAATACAGCATCCCAGATGGCCTTTTGACCCGGACAAACAAAAGAATCTTTCTTTACTTCCATCAATTGTCTCATCAGTCCAGGCTGACTGCAAGGACAGTCCTTCAAGCCTTGGGGTTCATGGCATCTTGTATTCTGGTGCTTCCCAATGCCAAACTGCATATGAGGAAGCTGCAATGGTATCTCAAAATGTATGGACACAGCACTGCCAAGATATGGACACTGTCATTCAGATAATACCTTGCATTCAAAAGGAATTTTTGTGGTGGGCTCAGGAATGTCACCTAAACAAGGGACTCTCTGTGACCCGCCAGAGGCGAGTCAGATTCTAACGACAGATGCCTCCGACAAAGCTTGGGGAGCTCATCTAAATGGAAAGTGGGTACAAGACACGTGGCCTGCCAGACTTCAACATCTACATATCAACTTGAAGGAGATGTTAGCAGTCCAATTTGCATTGATAGCTTTCAAGGATTTACTCCTTCCTGGGCAGGTGTTGGTTCTAACAGACAACACAACTGTCATGTGGTACATCAACAAGCAAGGGGAACACATTCTTATCCTCTATGCAGACAAGCAATGATTTTGTGGGAGACGGCTCTCAGTTTACAACTAAATCTTCAGGCAAGGTTTCTGCCGAGCACAGAACTCCTTAGCAGATGTGTTGAGCAGACAAATTATGGATCCCCACGAGTGGAAATTGGATCCTCATGTATTTCAGAAATTGACAGTGTTATGGGGAACTCCAGACATAGATCTGTTCGCTTCTCCACTAAACTACCAGTTGCCAAAGTTTTGCACAAAAGGTTTCATCCCACAGCTTGGAAAGTGGATGCTCTCTCATTCAATTGGAGCAATCTTCATGTGTATGCCTTTCCACCTCTGCCTCTCCTCCCAAAGGTACTCCTGAAGGTCAGACAGGACAAGCCAAAGATGATTTTAATAGCTCCAGATTGGCCTCGACAGCTGGTATCCATTACTGAGAAGTCTGGTGCGGGAGCCTCCATGGCCTTTGCCTTCGATTCCACACCTGCTGTCTCAGGAGAACAGTCATCTACTCAATGTAAAACTTCACTCTCTTCACCTAACAGCCTGGCATATTCTGTTTTAAACCCTGGAGGGTCTCAACTTCCACAGCAGGTTTTGAATGTTATTTTGGAGGCCAGAAGGCCTAGTACAAGGAAAGTGTACGCAGATAAATGGAAGAGATTTTTATTTTGGAGTACAGCAAAGGAATTTGATGTTTCTAAGCCTAATTTAAGTGTGGCTCTTCAGTATCTTACTGAGTTACTGGACAAAGGTTTGTCCTTCTCTTCTATTAAGGTTCATGCTGCAGCAATTTCTGCTCACTATGACTGTGACCCACCATTGTTTTCTCATCCTTTGTTTAAGCAATTCCTTAGAGGGGCAAAGAATATAAGACCCCCACGTAGAGTTCCTACTCCTGCTTGGGATCTCAATTTTGTGTTGGAGAAACTCACTCTACAACCTTTTGAGCCTGCAGCTACTGCTGAGTTGAAATATTTATCATGGAAGACTGCTTTTTTGTTGGCCATTACCTCTGCGAGAAGGGTGTCTGAGTTACAGGCCCTTATGGCAGTTGAGCCTTTCTTAATTTTCCATAAGGATAGGGTGTCTTTCGTACTAATCCTTCCTTTATGCCTAAAGTGGTTTCTAGTGTGGCTTTAAACCAAACTATTCATTTGCCTACTTTTTATGCAAACCCGCAAAATAAAGGGGAAAAGATTTTGCACACTTTGGATATACACAGGCAGTTGCGATATTATTTGAGCAGAACTAAAGGGTTCAGGCAGTCTCAGCAGTTATTTGTTTCATTTGCTTTGGGTTCTCTGGGCAAGCCTGTGTCAAAACAAACTATTTCTAAGTGGATTGGGTTTTGTATTGCTTTCTGTTATTCCCATCATGGTAAGGAGATTCCAGCTGGGATTAGGCCCCATTCCACTAGGGCTACTGCCACTTCTACAGCTTTTTTAAGGGGTGGCAACTAAAGATATTTTAGAGGCAGCTACTTGGAGTTCAGTGCATACTTTCTCTAAGCATTACCACCTTCCACTTTACTCTAAATCTAGGGCTGGTTTTGCCACTGCAATTTTACAGGGCATTTTGGCAGCTCCTACTGCTTTATAGTTTTGCCATCCTCCCTTACCTCTGCTTTGGGATTCTACCCAAGTGTAAGGACTGCAGCAATGTGAGATGAAGAACATAGTACAGTTTTGTACCTACCATAAATGTAGATGTTCAAGATCTACATTGCTGCAGTCCAATTTACCTCCCTCCTTCCCTCTGTAGTTAGAGGCGGTTGTGTGGTTTGGGGTGTACATTTTGTGAATATTGTTTATTTTGTACATAGGGGTTGTTCTAGGGTGGTTGGTTGTTTTTGCCGTCTTTAGTTTTGACCTTTCTTTTAGGGTCTTCTGACATCTGGGGCAAGAAAAGACTGAGGATATGACGTCGGTCATGCGCATTTGTACCCTGACGTCCTGATGTCAGTCTTAAGCGCCTTGACCGACGTCAGCCTAATACTTTGATATTCGGGCCGACCGAGGACAGCGGACTACCCAAGTGTAAGGACTGCAGCAATGTGGATCTTCGAACATCTACATTTATGGTAGGTACAAAACTGTACTGTTCGACTCAGCTAGAGCGTCTTCTGCGTGGAGACATGCGTGAATGGGCGTACCTTCATTGAAGGTTGTGCGTCAGGGCTGGTAACTCGGCATGTAAAAATCAACTACCAATCATTAGCGGACCGGAGTTCCGCTGTTAACCCTAACTGGGAAAAAGAAAAGACACAACAACATAAGAATTTAGTATAATCTGCTCCTGAATGGTTTTCCATTGTCTACTATAAATTGAGTCTATCCAGAATATAATAGAATTAAAAATTGCAGCAATGGAATAAGATTCTACATCTGGGAAGCTAATACTACCATACTTCCATAATCTTGTATGCTTTCTACAAGCAATTCTCAGATTTTAGGATACCATAAGAATGAAGTTAACAATTTTTTTCTGTTTTCTTTAAAGGTTTTGTTGGGTGTTAAAGCTACTGAATGCAATACATATATATAATCTTGTATAATATAATCATTTTAATAAGTAGTAATCTATCCTCAAAAGTAAAAAAAAAAAAAAAAAAAAAAAAAAAAAGGCATTCTGTTTTTTAATAAGAAGTGGCACTCCTTCAATCATTTTTTCAAATTTATTTCAGTAATCTTGCATCTTTTTCCCTAAATATTTTAGTTTTTACTTCTCAGTTATATTTACCTTTAAACTTGCTGTCTAGTATTTGATGTAACACCATGCTTAAGTTTTATTATTAAATATCGACAGCAGTACTTCTTGACGCTTCTCATTTTCCTCATCTCTTTCTTTGATCGAATAATTTACATCTCCTATAGTTAGTAAAATATTTTCTGCAAAAAGCTGTATTTTAGATTGGCAGGCCTTGTTAATTAAGAATAATTTTTTTCACTACTGCTTATTTTTATTTTATTTTATTTTACGTTTGTTGACCGGGATAGTCCAACTGGATATATGTCCATTTTCATTAGAGGCCTGGGGAGAAAAGCTCCAAGACATATACATTATACCAGTATGTATATAAGGTTACAATTTAAAAACAGTATATATCTAGATACAGCTTATCTAGATCTCGCCAAGGCTTTCGACACCATCCCCCACTCTGGAATTATAGATAAGCTCACTAAACTAGGTATAAATCCCTATGTCACAAAATGGGTTGCTAACTGGCTCACTGATATTACCCACACTGTGAAAGTAGCAGATTCCAAATCCGACTTCAGACCAGTGACAAGTGGAGTACCACAGGGTTCAGTCCTGGATCCTCTCCTGTTTGGTATCTACTTCTCTGAAGTACAGGCTAACACAGAAGGTCTTTATTAACAAAGTTTGCAGATGACTGCAAACTAGGAGCTATAATCGAAACTCCTAACGATGTGGACATACTACAAAAGGGCCTCACTGAGACAGATGCCTGGTGTCAAAGCCATGGCCTGAAGCTCAATGCCAAAAGTGTATTGTCATCCCCTTTGGTAAAAACTTGTACTCCATGAACTACCACATAGCTGGTAGTCTACTTAACGTTTAAATGTGATGAGACCTTGGGACACAGGTGGACAGTAGTCTCTCCTTTGATAATCGCATTGCCACAGTGGTCAGGAAATCCTTCTATGTGGCTCACCTCATCACAAAAGGTTTCTCATCCAGAAAAAAAGGTCATTGTTCCCCTCTACTCATCACTCAGACCCATTATAGAGTACAATGCCCCTTTTGGTATGTACCTCACAAGACATCTACAAAAACTGGAAAGGCCACAGAAATACCTTGCAAAGAGGATTACTGGCCTCAAACAGATGCCCTATGCAGTCTATCTAAAAAAACTCCAGCTTTACTCATATCGCCTACTCTGAGGTGATCTCTGTCTAACATACAATGCTATGTCAAACCCAGAGCTGTTGGACATGCTCCACTTAAAGAAATCCCAATCCTGCCAAGCTACACACTCTAGGACCTAAACCTTGTCACCACAATACACAGAACATGCTGAAGGGATAGATTCCTGTCCCAGAGACTTCCCATACTCTGGAACACACTACCTATCCATGTCAAACAGAGCTCCTCATTAGCACTCTTCAAGAAAAATCTTGATGATTGGATGGGAAATAGGAAATTCACCCCAGGGATAACTTCTGTGGCTCTGCTCGACAGTGGCACAGGAAAATAATTTTCTTGGGTGGCGAAAGCCAGGGTACATTTTTGGCTAGGCTTATATAGGCCCAAGGGCTAATAGCCTAATACCTACCTATGAACCTATAAGGTTACAATCAAGTTAACATAGCAGATGTTTCAAAACATTTTACAGTACATTGCTGAAGAATATTTACAAAAATATAGAACAAGATGTTCACATGAGGTAGACTGAACTTTTTCCAGGTTACAATTCTTGAGAATGGTTGCATAAGAATATTTACAACATATAGAACAAGATATCCACGTGAGGTAGATCATAACTGTGTTTGCAGGTTTACAATTCCTGCAATGCTTGCAGTAAAGAACATTGAATCAAAAGTCAGAGTGGAGTTAGGAGAAAAGTTAGTAACAGAGGTTGTATGTTAGTCTGCTGGTGCAAGGGCTAACCAGTGTGTTCTAAGGTATATTTTGAGTTTTTGTTTGAAGTGGGTAGGGAAGGAAGTGAAGTAAGTTCACTAGGTAGAAGGTTCCAGTTTTTCCCAGTTGTGTTGAGAAAAGAGAGTCACCTGCCATGTTGTTAGACTTACTAATGCTAAGTAGAAGTTTATTAGCTGAGTGTAAGGTATTAAGAGTTTTATAAGGAGTTATGAGGTTTGCGAGTATGGGAGTGTTGTTAGGCTGGTTGAGGATCTTATGGGCAATGGTAAGTTGGCTAAAATGAAGCTGATTTTGCAGTTCAAGCCATCCTAGCTGTTTTAGATTCTGACAGTGATGAGTTATAAAGGGATTACCAGTTGCAAATCTGGCAATGTTATTATAAGAGGTAGTTAGTTTGAGAAGATTATTCTTTGATAGGTTGGTGTATATTGGTGAGGCGTAGAGAAGTGTTGAGATTAGATGGGAGTGGGCAATAGTAGTTCTGGCTATTGGAGTGAGAAAGTATTTGATCCTGTGTAGGGAGCCCATTTTGTGTTGACTGTTTTTATAGTGTTATTAATATGGGTATCGAAGTTAAGGTTATTGTCTATTGTAATTCCTAGGAGTTTGGTGGTAGAATCAGGGGATATGAGGGTACCATTGTTAGAAATAACAGAGATATCTAAGGGCATGGATTTACAGGTAGGAGTAAAGAGAAGGAGCTTTATTTTTTTGGGATTTAAGAAGAGGCAACATTTTAAGAACCAAGTCTCTACTACGTTAAACATCTTCTGAGTTAGGGATTGTAGTTCAGATGAAGATTTTAGCTGCGCAGATTAAAGTTGAATCATCTGCATATTGTATACAGGTTGCATGAGGGATAGCTAAGTAGAGATCATTGATAAATATTGAGAATAAGCGAGGGGCTAGAATGGAGCCCTGAGGGACACCCAGTGAGACTGGCAGGTGGGATGATGGTTTATTCTCCCAGAGCACAGCCTGTTGCCTATTGCTGAGGTAGGTAGGTACTAAACCATTGTACAGCCAGAGTATCAAGAGAGAGTGATTTCAGAATATTTGTAAGTAAAGAGTGGATGTTAAGTTGTCAATCTCGCCTTCATTCTTGCTTGATGGGTTCGGAGCCGATCCCTCGGCTCCGACTCGGCACTTGCTAAGCTCGAGAGTCACTTTTACCAGCTCGAGGCAGCCCCATATCCCATGATGCAAGGCGGTAAGTACCCAGATCTCGTTTGCCGCTTCGCTTATGAGGTCCTCCTTTTACCAGCTCCTGGTAAGTGATTCAATTTACTAATATTCAAGCCCCTTTTTGTTAAAAAACTTATTATTATTAGTTATAAGTTAATTATTTAGTTTTCCTGACAGAAAATCCCTGTCTCCCTTAATATTTTTTAGTCAAACTTTACCCATCCCATCCCCTCCCTGTTAGGGTGTGTGTGTGTTTATTTTTAGGAATACCTTTTGGTATTTTCTTTAATTTAAGTTTTTTGACTGGTGTGTGTGTGTGTTTAAGCACCATGTCAAAGGAGAGGGTCTCAGGTTTTAAGAAGTGTGACTCGTGCTGTCAGAAGATGTCTCTGACAGACGGTCACACTTCTTGCCTGTATTGCCTGGGGCCTCTTCACCTGCAGGACTCCTGTGCTATTTGTCATTCCTTCAGCCAGAGAGTCCTGCAGGAAAGACGTAATAAACTGATTCTTAGGGGCCTTCTTAAGCCGGAGGGCTCTCCGCTAAGTCGGCTCCCAAAATCAGTTAAATCTTCCAAGGCCCAGGCTTCTGTTTCTAAGCCTGCGGCCTCGGCCCGACTCGCCGAGTCGAGATCGCCCGCTGGAGCCGATTCTGGCTTAACAAAGCCTCGGCACCGATGGCTATCGGTGCCGAATCTGTATCGATCACTTCGTGTCGGCTCCGATCGGTTCCGACACCCATGTGGCTCAGGCATCGTGTCGGCCCGATCGGCTCCGACACCGTTACTTGGTGGCTGTATCGGCTCCGGCTGGAGCCGATACATCGAGTTTCCTGTCGGCTCCGAGGTCGGCTCCGACAGGATCTATGGTATCGGCTCCGATGGCTCATTCCAGGAAGAGGTCGAGGTCTCCTTCCTTGGAGCCGATACTTTCGGCTCCGGCTTCACCTCTTCTATCGGAACGGAGCCATCGGAGCCGATCTTCAAGGTCATCCAGATTGTCAGATCATGACCTAGAGAGAGTGGTCAGTAGATTACTTAAGTCACAGGTACTGGCCCAAATGTTACATAGTCCGTCTCAACAGACGACTGTTGGTCCACACCCCGTTACAGTTCCTCCTTCAACTCTACCCCAGAGCTTGGAGTTGGAGTCTTCGGGAATAGTTACTGCTACGGCTGGAGGACGGATACCCCCTTCTGTTCCTTCAGCCTCTACTCTTATCTCCTCTTCGAGACCTTCCTTAGAGGGATTCGGTGGTCGGGCTTCCATGGTCTCCTCCGAGGGGGTGAGTGGCATCGGACCCTTGTCCGAGCCCGCTCTTCCCCTTGGAGCCTCGGCCTTGGTGAGCTCGGCTCCGACATCTGCCTCGGAGACTTCCCTTTCGGTGGTCCCTGGAGTTCCTAGCTCTTCGGAGCGGGTTCTCTCGGACCTGCCTGGGAGGGGAGCATTCGAGGTGATGAAGAGTGTACTGGCCACTGGTATCAGTCAGCAGTCTGTTCCCGTAGCTCCTCCCTCTATAGTACCTGTTGACATCTCTGCCACTTCTCTTGCTACAGGACCCAGAGATCCTCCGCCTCAGGTTTCCCCATTGGGAATTTCCCCCTCTTCCGAGGATTCTCCTGATGTTTTGGGAGATCCTCCTAGGAAGAGGACTTGTAAGAGGAAGCAAGTAGTCTCCCGAGTCTGTCACTCGATACTGACTTTGATGAGTCAGAGGGATCCCTAGATCCCCTCTGAGGATGTCTCCTTCTCAGACATCCTAGAACTCCTGAAACAGAGGGGAAACTGGCCCACCAACAATCCCTCTGAGGATGAGTCAGTATACCTAGAGGCGTTTGGATCTCGGCCCTCCACCTCCTGGGTGTCTCCGCCTTTCGACCCCCTTATGCAGGTTATTGCACAAAAGGCGTGGGCAGCTCCTGACTCTGTAGAGCCAGTCCCTAGGAGGCCTTCAAAATTTATCACTGCACCGTGTGACAAACAATTCCTTACCAAGGGTGTCCCCGCTGATGCCATGGTGGTGGCTGCGGCCACCAAAAAGGAACTTGCAGATCCTTCCGTGCCGCCCATCCTCCTAATAAGGACTCTAGGACCATGGATAGGTACGTAAGCGGATGTTTTCCTCAGCGACCTTTGCTATGCTCGCTGAATTACCTATGTCACTTCACCAGACTCCAGAGGGATATCCTTAAGGAGCTGGGTGAAGTAGTTCAGGATCCTACAGCTGCAGGGCTCAAGAAAAAATTGCTTCGCAGCTAGGAACCCTCAATTCCATTGCAAACTCCTCCATGCGGCTAATATCTTATGCTGTGGATGGAGCGAGTAGAGCCGCAGAGTACAGGTGTGGCTCTTAGACGCCAAGCCTGGATGCGGCTATGTGATTTTATGGATCCCTTTACGGCGCCCTTCACAAATTCTCCCTTTGATGGGTCAGCTTTGTTTGGCCCTCAGGTGAAGGAAACCTTGACCAGGTGCGAACAGGACGGCAAGACTCTTTCTGCTGTTGGAGTCCGTTTTTCCACCCCTTCTAGACCTTATCCCAAAGGACAGAAAGGTGGGAAAATGTCGTTCCCTAGATCCCAAGGAGTCACGCCGATTCACGTGGTCAGTTTACCCCTAGAGGCAGAGGGGTAACAACAACAGACGCTCTAGAGGCAGAGGGGTCCAAGAACCAGGAAACAGGGAGCCTCTCTGATAAGCCCTTTCAGCATCCCTGAGGTGTTGCCCGGCTGTCCCTCCTTGGAGGCAGTCGGGGAAGATTATCACTGTACCCAGAAGCCTGGCATTCCCTCACTCAAGACAGATGGGTACAGTCGATCATATCCAAGGGTTACATAATTCCTTTCGAGAAAGTCCCTTCCCCTCAAGTTCCCTTCCAGATGTACCACCCGGTCTAAGGGAGATTGCAGAGTCAGAAATCTCAAAACTACTGCAAAAGAGCCATTCAGCCAGTTACAATAGACCATTCAGAGCCGGAATCTACTCAAGGTTCTTTTTGGTCCCCAAAAGACGGGAGACTGGAGACCAATATTGGATCTCAGCAGACTCAACAAGTCTGTCAGGAAGACAAGATTCAATGGTCACTCTTCAGTCAATTCTGCCCTTCTTACAGAAGGACAACTGGATGTGCTCAATAGATCTTCAGGATGCGTACTATCACATCAAAATTCACAGACGCTCCAGGAGATTTCTCCGCCGGCTGGGGTCCAGTCATTTCCAGTTCAGAGCCCTGCCCTTTGGTCTCACTACAGCCCCCAGCGTGTTCACCAAATCCATGGCAGCGGCCACGGCTCACCTCAGTCGCCAAGGATTCCAGGTTTTTCCGTATCTCGACGACTGGCTCCTGTCAGCCACCACCAGGCATCAGCTTATACAAGCCAGGGATTACACAATAGACCTTTGTTCTCTTTTGGGCATCTCAATCAACTTCAAAAGTCATCCTTATCGCCCTGCCAGTCTATTACCTTCATAGGCTAAACTTAAACACTGTTCGGATGTCAGCTACCCTTACAGAACAAAGAGTTTCAGACATTCAGAGTCATGTCAGGATCATTCTGGCCAGCAAGAAAGTACAGGCCAGAATGGTTCTAAAGGTATTAGGTCTCATGGCTGCGGCCATTACTCTTCTTCCCTGGCTCGATTCTACATGCCTTCTTCAGTGGATGCTGTTCACACAATGGTCATACCAGCAACTTCCAATGCGCCACCAGATTCTGGTGACTCAGACATGCAAAGAGCATCTTGCTTGGTGGATCACATCTCCTCAGGTTCACCAAGGCAGGTACTTTGTACCCCATCCCCGATAGCCACTGTCACCACGGATGCCTCCCTGATCGGGTGGGGGTCATTATCAGGGCAGGATGGTTCATGCGACGTGCCAGGCGTTCGAGTACCATCTGCACATAAATGTCCTGGAGATGAGGCCAGGGCTTTTAACGTTGCAAGCCCTCAGCGACTTTCTTCGCGTAGGGACAATTGCAGTCCACACAGACAACATGTCTGTAGTTTGGTATATCAACAAACAGGGCGGAACCAAGTCCTACCCCTTGTGGCGAGAAGCGGCCAGACTATGGCAATGGGCGATCTCCTCTCATCGGTTTCTGGTAGCAACGATATCCCTGGGAAAACCAACATTGTAGCGGACAGATTGAGCAGAGCTATTCTCATGCCTCACGAGTGGTCTCTCAAGCAATCTATAGCGGAAGAGATTTTTCTGGAATCGGGTCGTCCATGTTGCGATCTTTTTGCTACTCCCCAAAACAGCAAATGTCCAGACTTCTTCAGCCTCTTCCCTCTATCAGGCCATCCCCCAGAGACGCTCTGACCCAGGATTGGCCCCAGGACTTCTTTATGCCTTCCCTCCATTTCCTCTGATCCTCAGTTGATCCAGAAAGCTACCGCTTTGAGAGCCAAATTGATTCTCATTGCCCTTACTGGCCTCGACAAGTTTGGTTCCGTTCCTCCATCATCACCTTTTGGTGCAGCCGTGGCATCTGGACCCAGTGCCAGATCTTCTGATTCACCAATCGGGTCAGCTGCACCGGTCAATCCCTCCTCTCAACCTCACAGCATGGTTGCTCCACTTCCTTCCTTAGCCAGGCTTCCTTTGATCTCTAACCCAGTTAGAGACATCATAGTAGCTTCTAAAATCCTCTACCAGGAGGATTTATACAAGCAAATGGAACGTTTCTCTTATTGGGCCAAGGCCCAAAATATTGATCCTTTACTGCCCCTGTTCAGGCAGTCCTGACTTCTTAGCAGTGATTTTTCATGCAGGCTCCTCTTCTTCCACAGTCAGAGTTCAATTGGCTGCTATTTCCAATTTTCATGTCGGGATAGCAGATCATAATATTATGTCCCATAGGCTCTGCAGGGCCTTCTTGAAAGGAATTTTCCTACTAAAGCCTCCAATCAGGAATCCTCCTCCTCAGTGGGATCTAAATTTAGTGCTGACATCCTTGATTCTTCCTTCGAGCCAGCTGTTTCTTGTTCCCTGAAATATCTTTCTTGGAAAACTTTATTCCTAGTAGCTATTACATCTGCCAGGAGGGTGTCTGAACTTCATGCTCTTTCGGTTCGACCCCCCTATTTGGTTTTTCACAAAGACAGAGTATCTTTGAGAACTAATCCAACCTTTTTACCTAAGGTCGCTTCTCAGAACAATCTGAATCAATCCATTGATCTCCCTGTATTTTTTCCTAACTATTCAGATAGAGCTGAACAAAAGCTACATTATCTTGATGTCCACCGTCAACTTAGATATTATTTGGACAGAACAAAAAAATTTAGAAAATCTGATCAACATTTTGTTTCCTATGGGGGTAATAAAAAAGGTCTTCCTGTTTCTAAAGTCACCTTGTCCAGATGGCTTTCTTGGTCATCTCTGAAATTTATACTCAGGGGAAAACAGCTGTGCTCAAAACCTAAAGCACATTCAACTAGGAGCTTAGC